>NW_007259471.1:302533-317698 GCF_000164805.1 Carlito syrichta
ATATTCCCAGTAGGAGGATTGCAGGGTCATATGGGAGGTTGATGTTTAGAGCTTTTAGGAATCACCACACTGCTTTCCACAGAGGTTGCACTAGTTTACACTCCCACCAACAGTGTAGAAGTGTTCCGTTTTTGCCACACCCTCTCCAGCAGCTGTTATTTTTTGAGTTGTTGATAATTGCCATTCTGACTGGAGTTAGGTGGTATCTCAGTGTGGTTTTGATTTGCATCTCCCTGATGATTAATGAGGTTGAGCATTTCTTCATGTGTCTGTTGGCTGCTCGGATGTCTTCCTTTGTGAAGTGTCTGTTCATATCTTTTGCCCACTTTATAATGGGGTTGTTTGTTCTTTTCTTTTCTTTTCTTTTTTTTTTTTTGTTCTTTGAGTTGGAGTCTCACTCTGTCACCCAGACTGGACTGCAGTGGCCACTCCCAGCCACCGCAGCCTCGACCTGCTGGGCTCCAGTGATCCTTCCGCGCCTCAGCCTTCCAAGTAACTGGAATTACAGGGCATGCACTACCACGCCCAGCTGATTTTTTTGATTTATTGTAGAGATAAGGTCTTGCTGCCCAGGCGGGTCTCGAACCCACGGGCTCAAGCAATCTACTCATCTCAACTTCCCAAAGGCGCGGGATTACAGGCTGAGCCACCGAGCCCGGCCAGAGGCTAATATTTCTAATGAATATGTATGTAAAAATCCTCAGAAAATACTTGCAACAAAGAAAATAGCACATTAAAATGATCATAAGACATAACTAAGCAGATTTCATCCATGGAATGCAAGGATAATTTAACATATGCCAATTAATGAACATGATATATCACAGTGGCAGAATAAAAATTAAAATCACATGATCATTTAAGTAAATGTACAAAATGCATCCCATAAAATCGACATCCTTTCATGGTAAAAACTGTCAACAAATAAATTTTAAAGGAAATTACTTCAATATAATAAAGGCATATATGACAAGCCCACAGATAAAACCATATTAAACGTTGAAAAGTTGAAAGCTTTTTTCCAAGATTAGAATCAAGAGAAGAATGTACACTTCTATTCAGCATAATCCTGGAAGTCTTAACCAGAGCAATTAGGCAAGAAAGAGAAATTAATGCCATCCAAATCAGAAGGAAAAGGACAATTGTCTTTGTTTACATATGGCATGGTCTTAAATGTAGAAAACCCTCAAGACTCCTTCAAAAATCTGTTAGAACTAATTACTGAAATCAAAAAGTTTACAGGATACAAAATCAACATATAACTTAGGTTTTGATAAGGAACAAAGAACTATTCAAAAAATAAATCAAGAAAACTGTCTCATTTGCAATAAATCAAAAAGAGCAAGGTGCTTAGGAATAAATGTAACCAAGAAAGACCTGTACACTGAAAATTATAAAACATCAGTGAAAGAAATTGAAGAAGACACAAGTAAATGGAAAGATGTTCCATGTTTATGGTGTAATGTATTTCTTAAAGTGTCCGTATTATCCAAGTAAATTTATAGTCAATGCAATTTCAATCAAAATTTCAAAACCAACTTTTACAGAAAGCAAAAAAAATTCAAGAAATGATATGGAATCACAAAAGATCCTAAATAGCCAAAATAATCTTGAACACAAAAAGCAGTAGGCATTATGCTACCTGATTTTAAAACCCACTACAATGCTACTGAAATTAAACAAGATGGCACTGACATAAACCAGACATACACCGATAAAAGATAATTGAGAGCCCAGAAATAAATCCACTCACTTATAGTCAATTTATCCTTCAAAAAGTGCCAAAATCACAATGGAAAAACAGTCTTCAATAAATGAGATTAGGAAAACTAGATATCCACGTGAAAAACAATAAAATTGTGCCCTTACACCCCACCATTCGCAGATAATAAGTCAAGTGGATTAAAGACTTAAATGTAAGATCTAAAACTCTAAAACTATTAGAAGAAAACATGGGTGACAGGTGCTGCCGGTCGCAGAATCTCCTTCATGCCCGCATTGCAATGGCTGGGCCTATGAAGCCCTCAGACGCTGCCTCCCCCTACGTGGGATCTTGACACATGTGTCTAGCACCCTGCCCGGCTCCCAGCCCAACCACCACTGCGCTTGGCTCCCCTCACCTTCCTGGCTGCCTGGAGCCATGGTGGTCCCCAGTGGCCAGCAGCCACTGCTGCACTTGCTGCTACGCGCATGCATCGTGCCTCCACTGTAGTTTATGGTTAAAAATGGAACCAAACAGCTTGTGTGATGACTGACTTCTCTGCTGCCTTCTTCACGGATTAAGGCACTAAGAGTGGCTCTAATAATATGACCTTTGACCTGCCATCAACACAGACATGCTGAACAGCAGTTCTTGTGGTAAAGAGAACACTTCTGACACCCATCTTGTGATTGCTTTTGGAAGAGGACATATGCTGACCTTCAATTTTGTAAAAAATGAAACACATTATAGCATCCAGCTCATGAGTTTTGTTTATAACTTGTCAGATATATATATTTCCCAATTCAAGCTCCAAAGAAATCAAGACCATGGAATCTATAACTGATATCAAAGCAGACATTTATAAAAAAATACAGATGTGTTAGTGGCAACCAGGTCCACATGATCAACATGCTCATCACATTCCACAGTGTCACCATCCAGGTCTACCTTCCAAACAACAGGTTCAGGAAGGGAGAGACACACTGTTAGCAAGATTGACCTTCCCAACCACTGTTCTACCCATGCCTTCCCAGGACCCCACCCTCACCCTTCAGCACCTGAGAGCCCCACTGTGGACAAGTACAACATGATCAGCACCAACGGGACCTGCCTGCTGGCCAGCATAGGTCTGCAGCTGAATCTCACCTACCTCACCTACGAGAGGAAGGACAATGCAACCGTGACAAGAGTGTTCAACAACCCAAACAAGATCTTGGACAGCGAGAGCTGCGGTGCCTGCTTGATGACCCTACAGCTGTGGAGTGAAGACGTCACTGTCCTGGTCTTCCAGTTTGGGATGAATGCGAGTTCTAGCTGGCTGCTCCTGCTAGGAATCCAGTTGAACACACCTCTTCCCGATGCCAGGGACCCCACCTTTAGGGCTACCAACAACTCGCTGACGGTGCTGCAGTCCACTGTGGGCAACTCTTACAAGTTCAACACCAAGGAGAGCATGGGCATCATGCAGGTCTTCTCAGTCAAAATCTTCCCAGTGTGGGTGCAGGCTTTCAAAGTGGATGGTAACAAGTTCAGGGATATGGAGGAGTGCCTGCTGGATGAGAACAACATGCTGATTCCCAACGCCATAGGCGGCATCCTGGTGAGGCTGGTCCTCATCATCCTCATCGCCTACCTCTTGGGCAGGAAGAAAAGCCATGCTAGCTACCAGACAATCTAGTGCTGCAGGCAGACACAGCCGTGGGGCCTCCCATCCTATCCTGGGCTGGCCCTACTGGGGGGCATACTTCCTGGCAAACTGTTTTTCAAATCTGCTTTCTCAAATGTGAAGTTCATCCTGCAATATTAACTATGCACAAAAGAGTAACCCGCCTGGGCAACTTGGTGAGACCTCATCTCTACAATAAATCAAAAAATCAGCTGGGCGTGGTAGCGCATGCCTGTAATTCCAGCTACTTGGAAGGCTGAGGTGGAAGGATCACCGGAGCCCAGCGGGTCGAGGCTGCGGTGGCCAGGAGCAGCCACTGCACTCCAGTCTGGGCGACAGAGTGCAACTCCAACTCAAAAAAAAAAAAAAGAAAAGAAAAGAAATGATGGTGTTAATTTTGCTATCTGGGTTAAATATTTTGCTAACTGATCACACGTTAATATTTACCAAAGCAGAATTCAAGGGAACCGTCATGCCTTTCTCTGTCGCCTGGGCCCGCTTTCCTCTGACTCTGGGTTCTGATGTTGGGTTTCTTCATTTTTCCTATGCTTGGATTTGGCCTGACAAAGGGAAGTCTCTGTCTTCACACTCGGGGCCAGGGAGGTTGGCAGAGGGTGAGGTTGATGTGCTTGAGAGATGGGAAGTGGTACAAAGGAAGATCTTACAACAGATCTTACAACAGAAATACACCGGGATGCTTCAGGTAAGCTTAAAAGACAGGGCTGCCCGCCCCGCGACCGGCGTTACAGCCGGAGGCACTCGCGGGTGTGTGCTTTGGTCTTCCCATGCTTCGTGCTCAAGTGCTAGCCCTTTTTAAAATATAAAAATGGGTATAATTTTTACCTACTTTTATTGTAAAGTGATTTCTTCCATTTGACTCAGAGTGATACTGTTTCTGCACTGTATACAATAAACACGTTCACTACTGGTGTGTCCGCCATGCCTTGGGTGGGTTGTACAAGGGTCAGCTCACACGATGCATTGCCTGTAACACTGCTAATAAAAAGTCTCTTTCTTTTTTGTCTGGAAAAAAAAAGAAAGAAAACATGGGGAAATAGCCTCTTAACATTGATTTTTCGTACATAATCCCAAAAGCACAGGCAACAAAAGTAAAATATGAAATAGAAAAGCTTCTGCACAGAAAAGAAAACAATCATACATAACACACACACCCCATAGAATTTTATCCTTACTTTAAAAATAAAGAAATCCTATTTGCTACAACACAGAAGAACCTGGAGGATATTTTGCTAAGTGAAATAAGCAAAAACAGAGAGAAAAATATTCCCTGATCTCACTATTCATGGAATCTAAAAAAGTCAATCTCATAGAAGCAGAGAGTAGAATGGTGGTTGTTAGGTGCTAAAAATTGAAAGAATGGGAAGATACTGGTCAAGGGGTAGGAAGGTTCAGGTAAGCAGGATAAGTAAATTCTGGAGATCTAATGTACAATATGGTGACTATAGTTAATAGCACTGTATTGCAAACTAGAATTTGGTAAGGAAGTAGACCATACATATTCTCACATGTTAAGATTGTTATCTACGTGAGTTGATTGATTTGTTAATTAGCTTGTTGGTAGTAATCATTTTACAATGTATACATATATCAAAACAGTGAAATACTGTATACCTTAATTATATATAATTTGTATTTGCTAATTACACCTAAAATATTTGGAAAAAAGAAATTTAATTCTCTTTTAACCTGTGCCTACTACTCATTCTATGAGGTCCACTCTCAAAAACAAAAAAGATTAAATATAGTAGGAGCAAATTTAATTTCCACTCTTTCTCTGTCAGCTTTAAGAATCAATCCCTAGCCGGGCTCGGTGGCTCAGCCTGTAATCCCGCGCCTTTGGGAGGCTGAGGTGAGTGGATTACCCTCGCCCGCGGGTTCAAGACCCGCCTGGGCAGTGAGACCTCATCTCTACAATAAATCAAAAACTCAGCTGGGCGTGGTGGCGCATGCCTGTAATTCCAGCTACTCGGAAGGCTGAGGCGGAAGGATCGCTGGAGCCCAGCAGGTCGAGGCTGTGGTGGCGGCTGGGAGCAGCCACTGCACTCCAGTCTGGGCAACCGAGGGAGACTCCAACTCAAAAAAAAAAAAAAAAAAGAATCAATCCCTTGCTTTTCCTCCTATTCGGATTATACCTTTGGAGTATGACGTGTTATTAATCTTGGCCTTAGTATAAACTCACATTCACTCTGATTTTTAGTCATTCTCCTACTCTTCTTATACCTCATGCTGCTCTTATATGTGCATTCATGGTTATTTAACCTTTTATTCTTCATTTGAATAATTTATTCTATTCATAATTGTACCTTTGAGAGTTTTTCCTTACCGTTAAACCTTTCTCTTCTCTGATAGCAGGAAATAGAATCAGGCATATCTTTTTTAAAATTTATGAATGTACTTTTTTATATTTAGCACAAACACCACACTATTTTGCACAGGCAGTGCATAT
The DNA here is from genome assembly GCF_000164805.1 of Carlito syrichta. Classification (NCBI taxonomy): domain Eukaryota; kingdom Metazoa; phylum Chordata; class Mammalia; order Primates; family Tarsiidae; genus Carlito; species Carlito syrichta. The sequence goes on from NW_007259471.1 coordinate 308,369, forward strand.
TGGGCATAATATTTTAGCAGAACGTCCTGAAGGATTGTCTCAGAGAGACAGTGGTGGAAATGGAGTTACAAGCCACAGTCTGTGAGCCCAGGATAGTGGGATACCTGAAATTGAAAGAAGTTACACAGAATAAAACTACTTTTATTCTCAGTTTTGCCTCAGGCTGGTCTTACCAGAAAATATCTTATTAAAACTATGCCCTAACTAAATAGTGCATCCAGTTACCTGGGTTTAAAGTACATCATGGGAAACTGTCGTGTCAGTTTGATTTCTAAGTAGAGCTACAGGCTTCAATGCAGATTGTAGATAAAGCTCTGTAGTCTAATGCTGTCAGACACTAGCCTCTGGCTATCCTGACAATTTGTATATTAGACCCATATCCACATTTTAAAAAGAGGTTCAAAAATGCATGCCAATTATCTTTTCTCAGTTATGTAAAATGCTATTTCTGGTACATAGGAAGCTGTGGTTGCCATGCGTTATGGTTGGTTCCTCAGCATCCAATTTCCCCTCTTTAAACAGAAGATATGCTTACTTTTACCTAACTAATGTGCTTTATTCCAGAAAATATTATATCAGTAAGATTTGTCCATGGAATGAGATACCAGAAAATACAAGAGAATGGCACTATTTTGTTTATCTTTTCACAAAATTTCATCTCATTTCATTTCTTTCAGAGTGTGAAACTCAATTCTCTGTAGCTTTCACACTTCTCTCTACCTTTTGCCCCATCTTGTTTTCTTCAATAATATTTCCTCTAACATCTCCTAGAAATAGAAACTAAGATGGTGGGCTAGTGGAGAAAAGAAGATGCTGGAGGATTAAGAGTAATTGAGGACTAGAACCATCAACTTGGTCTTAGTTTCATCTCCATTCTTACTGTTATTTGCACCAGTGGCTTTCAAACTTTGTTCCAAAGATATCCCAGGCCCTCAGAAGAGTCTTAGAGCTCCAATACTCCTGTAAAAGGCTCTGTGCTCTTAATTTTTAAAATAAAAGACATTTGTTTATCAATTCAATAAGTACAAATTGTGTACCTATTCTGCACCAGGCAAAATTGTGGAGACAACGTTAAGACCAACAAGGACTGGTTTATTGATCCATAGTAATTACTTTAAACTGAATAAAATATTGTTCATTTCTGTAGAGTCTTGGAAAGGAGACCCTCTTTCCATCATATCATGTCTAAATAATGTAGGGGTATATTTCTTCTATGAGCTGTGGTTATCTAGATGTCTGATTCATAGACCTGGAAAGAGACCAATTATTGCCCTATACCTTGAGACTATGCCTCATATATGTTTAATTCCAGGTCAAATAGTCTCTTGTTCTCTCATTTTCACTTAACTCTAATTGATGCTACCGAAATTTTCATCTTCATAATACAAAGCCAGTGTAATAGGAACCTTTTGTAAGGCTGTCATCAGGAAACAGTATAAATATCAGCCTCATAAGTTATTCACAGTCAGGATTTTACATTTGGAAAGTCATGATTTAGCCTACTCAAGTATTATTGAGTGATTGTCTAATAATGGGGTTTTAATGTTGAAAGATCAATTTTGAAATTAAATAATTCTCTTTAAAATCCATTTAAAATGTCTAATATATATAATCCAAAACTTGACGAGACCTTTGGCATTAAGAAATTTAGTGAATAATTCAAAGTGTATATTATGTCATGACATCAGTGACATGGTGAGGTGATTTTTCACTTCTGTTTTCAAAAAGTAACCTGAGGATATATTTTGTCTCCTCCACTACATCAGTCAGAGACCTGATATCTTTCTTTATGCAGAAATAATACATTGCTATTGCTGTAGCTGAAAATATTAAAATTTAAATTACATTCCACCCTGCTGTCAAGATTGTATTAACCAAACTTAAATATACTAAAAATGACAGTACAATAAAATACAGAGTATGATAAATCACTAAGCTTTTCTATTTCATATATGTGGAGAGAGGGTTGAATTAAGTGCTTGAAACTCCCTGCCTAAACTTGTCTCAATGTTTCAACATTTGTAGAAAAAAAATTTAAATTAGCAACCAATCCTACCCTTAGAAGTCATTTCTTGCTCACGCAAAAGTTATTGTCACAGTGAAACCAAAATCAATTTAAACTTTACATTAGTCATGGGCCAAATGGGGGGGTGGGATATGTCCTGAAGAGTTTAATTGAAGCGCTGTTTTAAGAGCACGGCATTTAGAGTCACATTGATTAAGGGACTGGAGTAGATTTTAGGACGTCTCCCTCTCTCCCCCAACCCAGAAGTAGAGCAGCACAAACTAACTTACTTCCCTCCCATCCATAGTCGTAGTGGGAAATGTATATAAGGTACATCACAGAAGATAAACAAATAACTCTTATGATACTTGGTAAATGAGCACTGTTCCTCAACAGCCAAATATAAAACAAATAAAATATCATTTTAATGGATAATGAAGCATAAAACTTCCCTTATAATATTCAAAATATGTTTATGAAATACCTACTATGGGCCTGGTGCTGATATACTTGCTACGAAAACAGAGATGACTAGTGATGACCACCATAATCACAACAGTTATCACTCATATAAGGCTTACCATATGTGGTCCTTCTGCTATGGTGGTTTATATATAATCTTTCAATTAATCCTCTCAACATCCCTATGCGGTAAGGACAGTTACCACCATGAATTTACTAATGAGGCATGGGAGCTGACTTAAGTGCCTTTCTCGTGGGTACATATGCAGTAAGTGGCAAGGCTAGATTCAAACTCAGGCAATTTGCTTCAGATTCTGCATTGTCATGAAATTTATATTCCAGTTGCAGAATACAGAAAATAATATATACATAAATGCATTAATCGGCAAGATAGGCTCAACTAATGATAATTGTTATAAATAAAATAAAACAAGACAATGTGTTGAAGAGTAGCTGGAAAAGTATTATTAGACAGACTGGTGAGAGAAGACATACATGGCATTCAACAAATATTTACTGAGCATGTGCTAAATGCTACTCTGCACATAAGGAATCAATAATAAAGAACAAAAAAAGTTTATATCCTCATAGAACTTAGATTATGGTATGGAAGACAATAAATGACCACAAACGTACAATTGTATAAGCTAACAAAGAAAATATAAAGAAGTAAAATACAGTGTGATAACAAGAAGAGCTTGTTATGAAGATTGAAATAAACTGATCAGAGGAAAGCTCCTCTGAAGAATTTCCACTTAAGATGGGTTCTGAAGAAATAATGAAAGTTAATCACATTATGAGAAGAACAGTCCACAATAAGGGGAGAGCATATATGAGGTCACTATGGCATGACAGAACTTTCTACTTTCAAGAAACTGAAAGAAGGCTGGTATGACTAGATTAACTAGAAAGCAAGGAGGGAATGGTGAGACATGTCAAAAGATCATGAGGCTGCTGTATGGATAAGTGATTGGAAGGAGCAAGTTTAAAATTAGGGAGACCCAGTTAGGAAGCTATTTCTGTAATCTAGCTTGGAATTTCTCTTGCTGACATTTAAAATCATGTGTAGATTGGGCCTTGGTTTCTCCATATTACAACATTGGAAGAGATTTTTAAAAGTGGGACTCTAGTACTCCCAAGCATGAAGGAGTAAAACAAAGGTTCATGAACAGAGAATGTTTTACTAATTATTCTACTATATCCACAGTGATTAAAGCATGGCAAATACTTAGTGATAGTTTGGTGAAGTAAGTTAAACTGAACAAGCTTGGAAATGATGAATGCACAAAACTGCTCACCAGAGTCTGAAATAGAAGGCTTAGGGAGATTCTTCACCCCACAACTAATATTGATATAGCTACACATTTTCTAACTTTTCATGTGAATGTGAATCATTCGGGAATCTGGTTAACGATGCAGATTCAGATTCAATAGTTCAGACTAGGTCTTTGATATTGTAGCTTTAACAAGCTCTCAAATGATGCTGATGCTGTTAATCTCTGGACCACACTTTGAGAAGCACTTAACAAAGACCCAGGTGATTTATATGCACATCAAAGTCTGAGAATCACTGGTCTCCAAGATCACAAATTAGGCTCCCTTTAACCCAGAGGTTTGATGATTCTAGTAAGTAGTTTTAGGGCAAACGGATAAGATTAGAATTATTAAGTTATTATTTCCAAGAGAGGAGACTAGATAAAAATAAAAATTAGTTCAAGATGAATTTAGGAAAATTCAATGAATAACAGAATCACACATAATAGACTGTTTTTAAAAAGATGGAGATGTTCTACAGCTATCTAACCTCTTTGGCAGAAATTATTGCTTGCAGCGTGGACATAGCACAGTACTGAGTTAATGATAAAGTAGTCAGTTTGTCTATGGTTCGTCTACTTTGATTCCTTCAAGTGTACAACACAGTTATTTTTTTCTGTGCCCATCAGATGTTCAGGCAGACTTCTCTATGGACCCTCTTCTGTTGCAGTCACTGGTGACTGGGCTGTGACCTAGGGAAGCAGTCAGATAAGGACAGTAATGCCCTTGCCAGCTGTTGCTCATCTTCATAAAATTAGTTGATAGATTTCCTTGGCTTCCTCTGGGACTAAGTAAAGTAGTCTGTTTTCTCTTCTACTCTATGGCCTGCTCTGAAGGATCTTGTGCTTTGGTGACTTCATTTCTATTAAGAATTTCCTGATGATAACCTAAAATTAGCTTCCCTATCAATTAAGAGTTGATTTAAAAAATAGTTCTTCCATGCTTAAAATGGCATTTTTATGTGCTTGTTTGTGTGTTTGTGGGTGGGGGGGTGTTTGGAGTTAGTAGAGGATAGGGGAAATATTTTCCAGAATATACAGTGTAGTCCAAAATAACCTTTAGCCAAGACACTCCCTGATGGGCTGGCAAAATTAGCTGTCACTCACTTCATATCTATCATTTTCCTTCTAGGAAAAATTCACTGCCCAGCTCTCCTGTCTCCCACAATGTTACAAGCTCCTGACATACATAGTTATTCAATGCCCATTTGCTATAGGGAGACATCTAGAACAGTGATTCTCCAACTTTGTTGCAGAGTAGAATTGTAGGAAGAACTTTTAAACATCCCAATACTCAGGCCATGCTCAAAACATCAGAATCTCTGAGGGCCATGCAACTAATTCAAATGCTTCCATGCAAACGGACCCCATAGGTTAGGTTTTAGGGGGATTTATAATGTTTGTCATATACTTATCATGGCCCATGTCATGTGTGTGTTGAGAGAGGGATGATTATTAATGATTTAACTAGAACAGCATAATAATGGTACTTGGAATGGGGAGAAGAATCTGCCACTAATCTGAGATCTCACTTCTATTAACACAACAGATTGTGGAAAGGTGAGCTGTGCACCTCTCTCTTAATTCCCTGCCATTTCTTTGTTGAAATTTTAGTGTCAGATTACATAACTCCCACCAGGCTGCAAATAAGCTACACTCAAAAAAATGATGGATGTGAGCACATGAGCTGTCATGTAATAAAGATAAATATTTCTTTCTCTAAAAATGTGTAGCTTCATGGGGAGATGTAGTCTGTCTGAACTTGTGCAATTATTACGAACATTCTGTAAGTGATAGAAAACAGGCCTGTGATCAGCTTTATAAATGAATGCTAGGCAGTTCCTAATAACTAATGCAAATTGCATGCAGAAAAACTCTCTTGAGGCATGGTTCCTGGAATCAGACATTCAGTATTAATTACCAGGGAAACTTTCTTCAGCAGGAAATGTAAATTTACAGACTCAAATATTTTAAAATATTAGCAGTGTATATACATCACTAGCTCAGATGGAGACAAAATTGTTGCGGTATTGTGCAATTATTGAACTCCCTACAAAAGCCCTCCATAAACAACTCAGTACCACCTACATGTGTGTGGTGGATAAAGCGAGAATGACTACAGAGACAATAACAAAAATGGAGAGCACAAAAAGGGGGAGAGGGCAATGTTAATCTTTACCTTTGCTTATTACAATTTTGCCAAGGACTGACACTAAATATAGCTTATGGTAACAGTTAACTTTTATTTAGTTATTTCTATGTGGCATCAACTGTAAAAGTGCTTTGCATGTATTAGCTCACAATGAATTTGTGAGAAAAGTATTATTATGTCCATTTTACAAACAAAAAAATAGAGGTTGGGGGAGATCAAATTGTTTTCCCAAGATTATATAACTATAGAGTAATGGAATTGTTCCTCTAAGTCTATCCGACTTCAGAGTTCATGTGTATTACAACTGTTATACTGATTCTATAACATAAAAAAATAAGAAATCATTGGGGTTCTTACAATTCTAAAATTGGACAAAACCTTAGATATAAAATACTTTAGTTCTTTTATTGTAATAGAAAGGAACCAATGTTCAGAGGGAGAGGTTGATTTGGCTAAAAACGTACAAATGCTAGTCAATTGCTCTTTCCAATATACAATCCTGAATCAAGTATATGTTCTTTTTTTTTTTTTTTTGAGTTGGAGTCTCACTCTGTCGCCCAGACTGGAGTGCAGTGGCCGCTCCTAGCCACCACACCCTCAACCTGCTGGACTCTGGCGATCCTTCCACCTCAGCCTTCCAAGTAACCGGAATTACAGGCATGCGCTACCACGCCCAGCTGATTTTTTTTATTATTTATTGTAGAGATGAGGTCTTACTGCCCAGGCGGGTCTCGAACCTGCAGGCTAGGGCAAGCCACTCACCTCAGCCTCCCAAAGGTGCGGGATTACAGGCTGAGCCACTGAGCCCCAAGTATATGTTCTTTAGAATAGTTCAGTATTAGGCCTTCATTATACACAGTACTGCAACCCTGAACGAGGTGCCAGAGGAAATAGAGGAAAGTATAATATTATGTCCCCTGTCAAGGATCTTTCAGTAGAACTTGGAACAAGGAAAATTCTTAAAGTTTTGGTCACCTTATAATATTCCTAAATAAGACAAGTCAGTATAACATAATTTACATTCATAAGTACAGAAAAAAATGAAGAAATGCTGTGATCACAGCCAAAAGAGAGGAAGGAATGCTTCCTAGAAGAGGTAGATACATTTTCTTCATTTGAGGTCTCATGGTAATAATAGGAAATAATTTGCCACACCCAAAGTCACGTAAAGGTATATGAGGTCAGGCACTCAGATATTGATGAGATCTGGAGAGCTGCACTTATTTATTTACAGGTTACACATCCTAGGGCAAATCATTTCACCCTATGTCTTGGTTGCTTTGTAATGCATAGCAAGTTCATCTTACTTAATGGGTCTTACAAACCCACTGCCAGGATTACAAGCAAATGTTTACAAGGCACTTAAAACAGTATGAACCAAGAACACTATAATCACATAGAGGTAACTGCTTTTTGAAAAGTTTTGATTAACCTACATTTTATTCTAAAATAATACTGCAGGATATTAATGTTATATTTTTTTAACTGCAAAGTTTAATAAAATGTATCTACTGATTTTCTGGCATAAGAAGTTTACAGAATTCTCACTAGAAACAGACCTTACACCTTCTCATATCTTTGGCAAGCCACAGAGTTTTGATGAACATGTAGTTGTAGATTCTATTTATGGATGGTTACACATAATCTTGCCTCAATCATGCAAAATATGCACACAGTGAGATGGTGAGCTGAAAAGGAAATCAAAGATTTGAAAATGACTTTGTTAGGAAAGCAGAAATGTAAATACAGGTCATAGATTGTGTATTTTAGATACAACATTATTTTGCCTAAAGTTGTAAGGATATGGATCAATTTTTAAACTGAAAACAAGAAATAAAAGAAACTATTATTTTGCAGCATTGTGGGGTTAATCTTCCTAGTGGACTTCTACACAAAAGTCATTCCTTCTTTTCTCAAACCACGAGAAAAAGACATTCAACCCCTCAGCATACTTCTAGCAGACTGAAAGCAGAGACCAGAGGGTGACAGTTGAGATGAGAGGAACTAGGGAGACCAGAAGTTCCTACTAGGATTTATAGTTTCAGAGAAGACAATAGAGATGAAATTGTTGAGGTGTGCATAATACTATATTTACAGTATGTCATTATGGTAAGAAGAATTAGAAAAACAAAGGAGTCCAGGAAGGCCTAAGTTATCCTTACAGTCAGGAAATCCAAAAGAAAAGATAACTCAGGCACTGATTTTTTTTAAAAAAGCATGAGAGGAGGACACAGTATAGTTTTGCCAAGTAGTTAGCATACCATGAGGAAACTAAACCCACCACAGATGACAGTAGGGCACCAAAGCTAAATTATAATGGAAAGAAGAGTTACCGTTTTTCTGGCTTTACAGAAAGGCATGACTCCTACTGAGCAGTGCAAAGCTATACACAAATGCAAAGAGAGATATATGAAAGATAAAAGTATAAAGGCAGCAGCAGCCACAACAATAGCAATAACAGTAGTTAAGACAGAGTTTTTGATATATTTCAAACTGGACTGATGTAATTATAAAGGAAGCTAAAGAGGTTCCTACAGTGAGCATACTTCTAGGGCCAATACGTGTAGATGCTAGACTCAAGGACAATACCTCTAATATCAGTGGAGATGCATCCATCTTTGTAGAAACTTAACTTTAAAAAAGCCCCACTGAGCAAGAAGGTTTATTCAATAAAAGGTGTTAACATCACTGGTTGCTTATTTGTTGGAAAATATGATCCTCTCTCTACTTTAAGCTTCTCACCAAAATTACTTCCAGATGAATTTAAGAGTAAATCATAAAAATTAAACCATGAGGGAACTAGAATAGAACATGAGTAAATAATTATCTGTTTTCATAGTGGGGAAAGTCTTACTAAGCACAAGAGCAAGGGCAGAAATGAAAAGGAAAAAAATAAGACATTTGAATATATAAAATTTTATATCAAATTGGGAGAGATTTTCAACTTAGTTTACAAAGATTTAACATTTTTAATATATGCCAAACTTTTCAAAATCTATAAAAGTGATAAATACCTCCAGTAGCATAATTACCTAAGTCAGAGTCTGGCAAGCTAGAGTCCACACACCAAAACTGATCCATCACTTTTTTTGTAAGTAAAGTTTCATTGGAACACAGGGATGTCTGTTCATTTCTACAATGTCTATGACTGCTTTTGCACTACAATGGCAGAGTTGAATAGGTGTGACAGAGATCATATGGCATATAGCTACAAAGCCTAAAATGTTGACTATCTGGTCGTTTACAGCAAAAATTTACAGATTTTTTTATCAATATTTTTTATTATGATATTGTTGGGTACAATTAAGGGTTAGGTATACAAACATGCTTCGTTCAGGCACCCTTGTTGATGAGAGGTGTCTCCCCATCCCCAGACAGATATTTACTACCGTTAATCC
>NW_007259471.1:317896-349915 GCF_000164805.1 Carlito syrichta
CAGTAGGGGGATTGCGGGGTCATATGGGAGGTCAATGTTTAGAGCTTTTAGGAATCGCCATACTGTTTTCCACAGAGGTTGTACTAGTTTGCACTCCAACCAACGGTGTAGAAGTGTTCCCTTTTCACCACACCCTCTCCAGCAATTGTTATTTTTTGAGTTATTGATAATTGCCATTCTGACTGGAGTTAGGTGGTATCTCAGTGTAGTTTTGATTTGCATTTCCCTGATAATTAGTGAGGTTGAACATTTTTTCATGTGTCTGTTGGCTGCTCTGATGTCTTCCTTTGAGAAGTGTCTGTTCATATCTTTTGCCCATTCTATAATGGGGTTGTTTGTTTTTTTCTTTTCAGCACATTTGAGTTCCTTGTAGATCCAAGATGTTAAGCCTTTGTCAGACCTGGAGTTGGCAAATACTTTTTCCCAGTCTGTAGGCTGTTTCCCTGCTCTCTTGATGGTTTCTTTGGCTTTGCAGAAGCTTGTCAGTTTAATGAGTCCCCACTTGTCTATCTTATCTCTTATGGCCTGTGGGTTTTGGGTTTTGTTCAGGAATTGGATGCCAGTTCCAATCTCCATGAGGGTATGTCCTTCATTTTCTAAGGTTCTTATGGTTTGAGGTTTTATATTTAGGTCTCTGATCCATTTAGAGTTAATTTTTGTGTATGGGGATAGATAGGGGTCCTGTTTCAATCTTCTGCATGTGGTCAGCCAGTTTTCCCAGCACCATTTACTGAATAGGTTCTCCTCTCCCCAGTGGTAGGTGGTGGAGGCTTTCTCAAAGGTGAGTTGGTTGAGAAATTGAGGTTTTGCTTCTGGAATCTCAATTCTATTCCATTGATCTTTATGCCTATTCCTGTACCAATACCAAGCTGTTTTGATTACTGTAGTTTTATAGTAAAGTTGGAAGTCTGGTAATGTGATACCACTTGCTTTGTTTTTTTTGCTGAGAATTGTTCTGGTTATTCTTGGTCGTTTGTGTTTCCATATGAATTCCTGTGTTTTTTCTGGGTCTGAGAAGAATGTTGCTGGTAATTTGATGGGTATTGCATTAAATCTGTAGATTGCCTTAGGTAAGATGAGCATCTTCTCAATGTTGATTTTTCCAATCCATGAGCATGGGATATTTTTCCACTTGTTTGTGTCATCTTTGATTTCTTTGAGCAGTCTTTTGTAGTTTTCATTGTAAAGTCTTTCATGTTTCTGGTTAGGAAGATGTCAAGGTATTTCATTTTTTTAGTGGCTATTGTGAATGGAATTGTGCTTTTTATTTGGGTTTCTGTTTGTTTATTATTGGTGTAAAGAAATGCAATTGTCTTTTGCACATTTATTTTATATCCTGAGACTTTGCCAAAGGACTTCATCAGTGAAAGGAGGTTTTTGACAGATTCTCTTGGGTTTTCCAGGTACACGATCATGTCATCTGCAAAGAGAGATAGCTTGACTTCCTCTTTTCCTATTTGAATACCCCTGATTGCCTTCTCTTCTCTGATTGCTCTAGCCAGGACTTCCAATATACTGAACAGGAGGGGTGAGAGTGGGCATCCTTGTCTTGTTCCAGTTTTCAGAGGAAATGGTTCCAGTTTTTGTTCATTTAGGAGGATGCTGGCTGTGGGTTTCTCGTAGATGGCTGTTACTATTTTGAGGTATGTTCCCCGTATGCCTAGCTGTTCGAGGATTTTTATTAAGAAAAGGTGCTGGATTTTATCAAAAGCTTTTTCTGCATCTAATGATATAATCATGTGGTTTTTGTTTGGGCATCTGTTGATGTATTTAATTACATTTATGTTTTATGAATTTTAACCAGGCTTGCATCCCAGGAATGAAGCCTACTTGTTCATGATGGATGATTTTTTTTTTTTTGAGTTGAAGTCTCACTCTGTCACCCAGACTGGAGTGCAGTGGCCACTCCCAGTCACCACAGCCTCGACCTGCTGGGCTCCGGTGATCCTTCTGCCTCAGCCTTCCAAGTAGCAGGAACTATAGGCATGCATCACCGCGCCCGGCTGATTTTTTGATTTATTGTAGAGATGAGATCTTGCAGCCCAAGCAGGTCTCAAACCTGCAGGCTCAGGCAATCCACTCACCTCAACCTCCCATAGGTGCGGGATTACAGGCTGAGCCACTGAGCCCAGCTGATGGATGATTTTTGAGATATGTTGTTGAATCCAGTTGACTAGGATCTTGTTGAAAATTTTAGCATCTATGTTCATCAAAGATATTGGCCTGTAGTTCTCTTTCTTTGTTGGGTCTTTTCCTGCTTGGGTATCACTGTGATGTTGGCTTCGCAAAATGATTTGGGGAGAGTTCTGTCTTTCTCAATCACCTGGAATACCTTCAGTAGGATTGATATAAGCTCCTCCTAAAATGTCTTGTAGAATTCTGCTGGAAAGGCATTTGGTCCAGGGCTTTTTTTTGTGGGTAGTTTTCTTTTACATAGTTAATTTCCTTGATTGTTATTGGTCTATTTAAGGTCTTAATTTCTTCTTGTTTCAACCTAGGCAGGTTGTGTGATGACAGAAAGTTCTCCATTTCCTTAAGGTTTTCAAGTTTGTTTCCATACAAGTGTACGTAGTAGTCTCTAATGATCTTTTGCATTTCTTCAGGATCAGATGTGAATTCATCTTTTGTGTTTCTGAATGTGTTTATTTGGGCTTTTTCTCTCTTTTTCTTGGTCAGTTTACTAGAAGACCATCGATCTTGTTTATGCTTTCGAAGAACCAACCTTTTGTTTCATTGATTTTTTTGTATTATCTTTTTGTCTTCTATTTCCCAGATTTGGGCTTTTATTTTGGTGATCTGGATTCTTCTGCTGAAATTAGGGTTGTTATGGTCTTGCTTTACCAGCTTTTTTAGGTGTCTTCTTAGGCTGTTAATTTGTGATCCTTCCATTTTCTTCATGTGCATTTGTAGGGATATAAATTCCCCTCTTACTACAGCTTTCATGGCATCCCAGAGATTTTGGTAAGTTGTTTCTTCATTTTCATTTGTTTCTATGTAACTTTTCATCTCTCTTTTGATTTCCTCATTGACCCAGGAGTTGTCTAGCATCATGCTGTTTAGTGTCCATGTCCTTGTGGGTTTTGGGGGGACCTCGTTGTTGTTAATGTTTATTTTTATTCCACTGTGGTCCAAGAAGGTGTATGGTAAAATTTCAGTCCTTTTAAATTTGCTTATGCTTGATTTATGGCCAAGTAGGTGGTCAATCTTAGAGTACGTTCCATGTGGTGATGAGTAGAATGTGTATTCTGTGGTCTTTGAATGGAGTGTTCTGTAGGTAACAATTAAGTCCATTTGATCAAGAGTCACATTGAGGATTCGGATCTCGTTGCTGATTTTTTTTTTCCTGATGATCTGTCTAGGGTTGTGAGTGGGGTATTGAAGTCCCCAGCTATGATGGTATTATGAAAGTTGGTGATCCTATGTTTGGTGCATATATGTTTAGGATGGATATTTCTTGCTGATGGATTGAACGTTTTATCATTATGCAGTGGCCTTCTGTATCTTTTTAAATTTTTGATAGCTTAAAGGGTATTTTGTCTGAGATTAATATCTTGACTCTGCCTTTCTTTTGTGTTCCATTCGCCTGAAAATTTGTTTCCCATCCTCTTACTTTGAGTCTGTGAGTGTCCTTTCTAGTGAGGTGAGTCTCTTGAAGGCAATAGATTGTTGCCTGGTGATATTTTATCCATTTTGCCATTCTATGTTTTTTCAGTTGTGCATTTAGTCCATTCACATTCAAACTAATTATTGAAATGTGAGAGTTGATCCCTATCATAATGTTCTTACAGAGTTGTTGTTGTCTCTGTTTGTTTGTTGTCTTTCTTTTGGTTTTAGAGTTGGATCATGTGTGTTTTTAATCTTTTGCCTGTACTCTTGTGAAGAATGTTGTTGTTCTTTTTTCCTTTTCTTCTGTGTTCAATACTTTCTTAAGTGTTTCTTATAGAGGTGGTCTTGTGGCAGCATAGGTACTTAGGGATTGGATATCTGGGAAAGATTTCATTTCTCCCTCACTGATGAAGCTTAGCTTGGCTGGGTAGGTTATTCTTGGTTGAAATTATTTATCTTTTAGAGCTTTGAAGATAGGGCTCCAAGCTCTTCTAGCCTGGAAGTTTTCTGTAGATAAATCTGCTGCTATTCTAATTGGTCTTTCCTGGTACATAATCTGACCTTTTTCTCTTGCAACCTTTAGGATTTTTTCTTTTATACCTACTTTGTTTAGACGAATTATTATATGTCTGAGAGTTGGTCTTCTCATTTGTTGTCTTGCAGGGGTTCTCTGAATCTCTTGTGTTTGAATTTTTTCATCCTTGATGAGATGAGGGAAGTTTTCTTGATTGATTTCATGAAATGTTTGGTCCAGTGTGGCCTCTATTTCTCTCTCTGCCTCAGGAAGGCAAATAACTCTTAGGTTCGGTCTCTTGAAGTGATCATTCATCTGTTGAAGGTTTTGTTCTGTCTTTTTGAGCTTCTTTTCTATGCTTTTGACAGTTTGGGTTAGTTCTGTGTTTTAGTCTTTGAGTTCTGAGATTCTATCTTCTGCTTGGCTAATTCTGCTTTCCATGCTTATTAGTTTGTTATTGATTTCCATCACAGTATTCTTCACTGCTATTATTTCTGACATCAGCTCCTTCCTATTTTCCTCTTGTCTCTCCTCAATTTTTTAAATTCTTTCTATTAATGTCTTGATGTCTGGATTTGTTGCATGTGACCAGTCATTCTGGGGGCTCTTCATTGTTTGTGTTCCAGAATCTGTTTTCTCAGTGTCTGATCTCCCAGGGGTCTGTGTGACACCTATATTCTTCTTTTGGTTTTTCTTCATTTGTGCGGTTTTTCCCCCTCCCTACTTTTTCCTTCCCTCCATGTCACCGTCTTCTTTAATTCTGTTATTCAGTGGTAGAGGGATTGGTTTTACTTCTGTTTGTTCAATCTCCTATTCTTTATGTATATCCTCTTACTTTGTTCAATTCTGGAGTTGCACTGTAGGTTGGGGGTGGTCCTTTTTGCAGTTTTAGATTTACTTAAGGGGGGAGCTGTGATTCAAAATCTATCCGCAGGTCTTGGTATTTGCCGGCAGGTGTATGGATAATCTGAAGCCCACTTCCCACTGCCTTGGAATCTGCCTGTGCAGTGGGGCTGAAGATTTACTCCCTGAAATAAAATGTGGTTAGCAGAGGGAAGAGAATGGAGCAGACAATGGTGGGGGAGAGGGGGGCAGAGAGATAGAGGAGTAAGAGGGGAAACAAACGAGTGTACCAATAAATGGAGAGAGAGACCTATACTGAAACAGATAAAAACAATAAACCATAGCTACAGACTAACCAACTCCCATACAAAAAAAACAAAACATACAATGATGCTAACATACAAGCTAACCAACCACCTTATTGGTGTGTTGTTCCTCTATACAAAGATATGGTTTACAGAGAGGAGAAAAGAGAGGAAAAGGAAGAGGAAAAAAAGGAACAATACAGTAGGAATAGAATTAAGTCATTAAACTAACAGAACCAATCAAGCACACTCTGAGACTTTTCGTTTAAGTCCAATGTCCTTTCAGCTCTGATTTCTAGCTGTCTTTTCAAGCTGGTAAATTAGTTCGCAGTTAGGGTCAGTTATCCCTGGCCTGCTGTGAAGGACAGTTCAGATCACCCTGCGTTCACCACTCTGGCCTGTGTCTGTTTTTCAAGCTTGTTTCTCCCGTTTTGGTGTTGTTACTTTGAATCACCAGCAGGTGGTGCTATCTCAGCTGCTCACCCCTGAGCGGGTGGAGCCGGACAGGAACAGCGCAGAGGCCGGAGATGGAAGTTTTCCTCAGGGCACACGGGAGGAGACCCACAGCAGGCAGGACATCACAGTCACAGGAGAGGTGGCAGCAATCCCAGCAGATCTTGCCTGCAGGGGCTTCAAGGACTGAAGTCATGGATTGCCTCAGGCACAGATGGCACAATGTGCTATGACCGCCATGGGGGCCATGGCGGTGCCGGCGGTTGCTGTGTCTGCACTGCAGTGGCTGTCCAGACCGCTGAGATGCCCCAGCGGTGGCAACGGCCATTCTATGTGAAGAGCAGACTGTGATGTTGGGGTCTGCAGTGCCTGGGGAGAGAGCCAGAGACCCTCTGCGTTCTCCTTTGCAGAAGGTTTCACAGACCAGGTTGCCCCGTCGCCATCTTCTACAGATTTTTAAACGAAAGAAATGAATAGAGAATTCACAGAAGAGAAAAGACAAATGGTTAATCTATTCATAATTATAAATTTTTTGATCTACTAGTCATCACAAAATACAAGTCACAGAAATAAGAAATGAGGTTCACCTATCAAACAGGTGGTATTGACAAAATTTCAAGGAAAATTATACTCTGAACTGGCATTGAGCAAAGTGCAAATAGGTAAGGTCTTTCCAGGGGATATTATGCCAATATGTGTCCAAGGCTTTGGGAATGATTATAACCCTTAGACGCAGTAATTCCACTGCTAGGATTTTGTGTTGAGGATATGAGAGAGATGTATACGTATTTTTGTATGAGGATATTTATGCAAATATTAATAATAGTATAGCACTGGAAACAATTATATTATAGAAGAATATTTCAGTGGCATGATATAATATTCACAATAAAATTTTAAGTGGAAGAAAAAAGTCAGAGGAAGAGAACCTAGCTTGAACTCAAACCTCATATTCTATTGCAACTCAAACTTATCTAACCTCAGCTGACCAAATTGTCAGATGAACCTATCTATTGGAGGTAGGTTATCCTCCAATATACTGTGCATGCCTACCCCATAAAGGAGAGAATAGTGCTTACAAGAACAATCTCTGGAGTCAGACTGACCTAGGTTTGAATCTTGGCTTTCACTTATTTTCTATGCGATCTTGGAAAAATTACATATAATCTCTGAACTTCAGTTTTCACATCTTAAATGTTGGATAATGACAAAATAATGGTATAAGGGAGAGAATGGGCAACTCCCTTAAATAGAGCTCCTCTCAAGGGAAAAAGAAGTTACACAGGACAAATTTGATCTAGAGTGACAACTTAAACTAAAATAAGGTCTTTGTTATAGGAAACGTCTATGAGTCTCCATCACCATCACCATAAACTAGGAGGAGAAATACCTTCCCTGCCTGACTCACATAATAATACATAATAAAATATTTTGAAAACTTGCAAGTACTATCCAAATACATGGGTCTTATTAGTTTAGTTGATCAAAAGCAATTCCTCAGAAACTTAGCTCATAAGATGGGTTTGTATATCAATTCTCTGTGTTTTTCTCAGGCATAGCAAATACTAATGCAATTAATTTCACTGAGATGAAGCCTTTTGATATTGTTTCAGGTAGAACAGATTTCCTCACAAAGGGCTTAATTTTTAATTTCCAATAAGGTTGAAAGGCAAGCATCTAAAAGCAAAAGGGCTTCTGATGTAGCTCAGTTAATACTGTAATGTTTTATTACCTCCATTTCCCACAATACTGCTCTTATTAATATAGTCTTCTCCTTGAGTCCTGGAATCATACCAGCCTCATGTGCGTGTATTTAAAATTAACTTCTACAATCCTTCCATTTTTCACAGGAGGCTTGCATTTTGTAAATTTTCTTTTATGCTTAATTGTTCCACATGCTTCCCACTGCCACCACCCCTCCTGCTTACCTCATTTGCAGAATACAAACATCTTGATGCTATGCTTTAAATATTAAAATAGCTGGAAAGGCAGTAATAAAAATATCTTAGCACTTAGTATAACATTGTTTTTGCATATTCTGAGTGTATCTGTTCAAATTTGCCTAACATCAAATTGCTGGGAATAAAACAAACAAACAAACATATGGTTCTTTCTTTTCTTCTGTGTCATCACTTTTCTTTCCATTGCCCCTGCTTTAAACATGGAGACAATTCAACTCCAACATTTCCTGTATCCTCTTCATTTTATCATTTTTCTCTTGCCTTTTATCTGCTATCACTTCATTCTGGTGGCTCTAAAATTTGAACAACCATCAGGATCCCCTGGAAAGATTATCAAAACAAACATTGCTGAGCACCACCCCTGGGTTTCCTAATACAGTAGGTCTGGGACACAGTCAACAATGTGTATGTTTAAAACATTCCCAGGTGATAGTGATGTTGCCAGCCTGGAAACCACACTTTGAGAACCACTGTCATAATTCCTTCTAAATTACTGTAATAGCAGTTTAACATTTGTTTATCCTAAAATATACTGTGCATGCCTACTCCATACAGGAGAGAATAGTGCCTACAAGAACAATCTCTGGAGTCAGACTGATCTAGGTTTGAATCCTGGCTTTCACTTATTTTCTATGTGATCTTGGAGAAATTACATATAATCTCCAAACCCCAGTTTTCACATCTTAAATGTTGAATAATGACAAAATAATGATATAATGTCAAATAATGATAAAGTAATATAATCAAGAAGTGACTATTCCATCACCTTTATCATATTCCATGAGTAGAAGCAAGTCACAGATCCCATGCACACTCATGAGAAAGTGACTACACAAAAGTATGGATACCAGAGGGAAGGATATAATTGGGGAGGGTCACCTTAAGGTCTGTCTGCCACAGGTATACACCAAGCAGCTGACTACCTGATAATGCCTTCTGACAGACCAACCTGATGTAGTTGCCCAACTGAATCTCTGAATATTAGATGGGCCTGTGTTTCCCATATTTCACCTGAGTTTCATGTTATTTTCTTCAACTATTATTTTGGAAAAAAATCAAACATATATAATTTGAATAAATATTGCAATGAATACTTATATGCCCTTCATCTAGATTCTCCACTTAATTAACCATTTTTACAAATTATCTCTCTCTGTAAATACTTCAGCATATGTCTCCTAAGAACAAATACATCTTCCTACAATAACATTACTCTACCTAAGAAACTTAGCATTAACAAAATGATATAATCTACTATACTTTCCATATTAAAAATTCCCGATTCCTGGATTTTAAAAATGTGGTACATATGCACAATGGAATATTTCACAGCCATAAAGAAGGACAAAATTATTAACTTCGCAGCAACTTGGATGGATTTAACGTCTATAATACTTAGCGATCTATCACAGAAACAAAACTGAGAAGCACATATTCTCACACGTAAGTGCACCCTGAACAAAGATCATAATACTACAAGATAAGTATTTGCAGTAGTGGAAAACTGCCAGGGGAGGGAGGGGGACACACTTCATCAATAAGGGTACCTGATCTCAAACCAAGTAAAGTGGGGACCAAAGTGAGGCCCAAACTTTACCTGTGCAATGACCATTTGTATACCCAACCCATAATTGTATCCCACATCTTTTTTTAATTGTATTTTTTTATTTTAAAGATGTGGGGTACAATTCAGGGTTAGGTATATAAATGTTGATTATGCAGGTACCCTTGTTGATGAGGTGTGCCCCTCCCTCCCCTGGAAGTTTCCCTCAACTATCAATCCACCCTCCTCCCCTGGAAGTTTCCCTCAACTGTCAATCCCATCCTCCCTCCCCTGATAGTTTCCCACTACTGTCAATCCCTTTTTTATAGTATTATGATAATTGTTCAAGGTCTGCTTATAAGTGAGAACATATGATATTCTGTTCTTTGTTTCTGTGATAGATCACTGAGTATGATTAACTCTAAATCCACCCAAGTTGCTGTGAAGTTCATATGTTTGTCCTTCTTTATGACTGCAAAATACTCCATTGTGTATATGTACCACATTTTTTAACCTAGTCCAACTTCGATGGGCACCATGGTTGGTTCCATGTTTTTGCTATTGTGAATAGAGCTGCAGCAAACATGTATGTGCAAGTATCTTTTTTGTAGAATTATTTGAGTTCCTCCCGGTATATTCCCAAAAGGGGAATTGCTGGGTCATATGGAAGGTCAATTTCTAGTTCTTTCAGAAATTGCCACATTGCCTTCCAAAGACGTTGCACTAGTTTGCATTCCCACCAGCAATGCAAAAGTGTTCCTTTTTCTCTGAATCCTCTCCAGCATCTGATGTTTGTTTTATTAATGATGGTCATTCTTACTGGGATTAGGTGGTACCTCAATATGGTTTTGATTTTCATTTCTCTGATGATTAGTGAGGCTGAGCACTTTTTAATGTCTGTTGGCTGCCAGTATATCTTCTTTTGAGAAGTGTCTATTCATGTCTTTTGCCCACTTTTCAATGTGTACCCCACATTTAAAAATAAAGATTAAAACAAAAAAAAGAAAAGATAAGACACGAACTACTAAAAGTTCTTTCTAAACTCTCCAAGAGCAGAAATGGTTTAAAATGATGGAATTTAACTATAGTTCCTTGACATCATTTGAAGAGAATTCAGTAAGGAATTATCTCTTGATTCTGTTTGTTTGACAAAAATAACAAGCTGGAACAAATGCTGGAACCAGATTTTCTATAGAAACTCTGAAAACACACGATCACACGTCAGATTTTTAAAACAAGAAATTACAGTCATGTTATTCCTTGAACAACCAATCACTAAAGATTTTAAATATGGTCATTTCTATTGAATAAATTATACCTATCCCATAAAAAATTTCCCACTCATTACAACAATGTCCTTTTACAATTATTTTCCCTTAGGATCCAATTCAGAATTATACCATGTTTTTAGTTGTCATATTTCTTTCATGTCCTTTAATAAGAACATTCTTCCAAACTTGTGTGTGTGTATGCTTGATAACACTGTCAATTTTGAAAATTACAGGTCAGTTGTTTTGTAGAATGGTCGACAATATAGGTTTCTCTAATTGTTTCTTCATGAGTGGTTTCAGGTTAAAACTCTTTTCAAGAATACTACATATATATTATTGTGCTCTTCTCCTGTGAGCATATTATTAGGAACCACATAGTGTCATTTGTTCCATATTGATGATGTTCTTTGTTCACTTAGTAAAATGGTTTCAGCCATCTTCTACAATGTGGAGGCATTGTTCTTATCATTAAGAGCAATCTTTGAGACAATGTAATATCCCGCTCCTCAAAAACTTTTCACCTTGGGGTTTTAACATCATTGATGATCCTTTCCATAACCAGTTATTAAATTGTTAGTTACAAAATGGAGATTTTCTAATTTTATATTTTCTTCAACATTTATGTGTTAGTATTCTTCTACAAAGAAAATATTTTCCCTCCTCCTTCCATGCTCCCTTTTTGTGTGTTTGAATGTGAATATTCTTATGAAGTCATAGATTTTTTTAATCCAATGCATTATAAATCATTTTTAATTATTAAAATTTCCCAAATTTGGCCAATGACAGCCTTGATACATTGTTTTCTACATTCTTTTGTCATGCACCCTCAATTTTTGAGCACTTACTTTCTGGCATGAAATGTTTTTTCCAAGCTGACCTTGTACTTTGCCTGGAATTAGATATTTCTTCAAGGTTCACTAACTTCTTGTGGCATATTATCTTTGGAAACTAAGATATGGCTATTGTATGTGCTTATTGCTACTTGAGGTGATACTCTATTATTACTTATTAGATTTCATGACACAAAGATATGCTTTCATATTCACACCTGTAGCTGCTCACTACATCCACTTGAAACAGGCAGAACCTAACTAAAATCCCTAATGGAAAGAGGACAGCAACTATCCCTGTTTCACTGTGATTCTTAATAATTAGAGTACTGATAATTTCTGTCTCAATTGTTCAAGGAATTTTGAAATCAATAATGGAAAAAGAAGTGGTTGTAGAGAATACAAAAGCAATAGGAAGAAAGGTGAGAGAGAGAAAGAGAGGGAAAAAATACATGCAAATGAAGACAAAAATGTTGGTGCACCCCAGCTCTCTGACTCAGATATCCTTAATATGCATAGTGGCTTCAAGATTATCTCATCTTAAATACATGGCTCTACACACTATCTCTACCTCCAGCCCTGACCTGTTTCTGGAAATTTAGACTTCTGTATTCAGCTTCTTCTTTCCTATCTCTATTTGAGTGTGTAATAGGCTCTTAAGCATAACACATCAGAAACAAAAATAATTCCTCAGCTTCCCCATCACAGCAAATATAACAATCGTTCACTTGTTCAGATGGAACATGAACCACGATTTGCATAATTGGTGTCATGTGATATTATTTTCGTGACAAATATAGAGCTATATTTCACCTCTTGGAAACAGGTGCATGTTAGGCAAAGGGGAAAAGTAGCATGAGCCATTATGGTGAAAATTTTTAATGTCAGATGGGCCTTTTGCTAACTGGTCTCAAATTGGGTCATGCTGATGATTGTGTCTATGTCACTTTTTGTCCAGTTTTGCCCTACAAGGTAATGAAGATGCCCCACTCTTCTTTTGGGAGCTGCTAACTTTATGAGTAACAATTATTAGCCAGACTGTTTTTAAAAATGGTACCCTTTGACTACTCTTTCAGTTGAATTCATTCAGCCTTATGTTTAGGAGCATTTTCCAAAATAAATTTATCCCAGGGAAAAGTAAAGAACAGAAAAAATAAGGAGAAAAAGATTTAGAAAATTTATCTTTGAGAACAAATAGAAATTCTACCACAAAAAAAGTATGCAGCAGGGAAATAGGTTTTTTTTGTTTTGTTTTGTTTTGTTGAGTTGGAGTCTCACTCTGTTGCCCAGACTGGAGTGCAGTGGCTGCTCCCAGCCACCGCAGCCTCGACCTGCTGGGCTCCGGCTATCCTTCCGCCTCAGCCTTCCAAGGAGCTGGAACTACAGGGGCGTGCTACCACGACCAGCTAATTTTTTGATTTATTGTAGAGATGAGGTCTCGCCAACTTGCCCGGGCGGGTCTCGAACCCGCGGGCTCAGACAATCCACTCACCTCAGCCTCCCAAAGGCGCGGGATTACAGACTGAGCCACCGAGCCCGGCTGACATAAGTATTTTTATTTGACTGATGTGTATTTATATATTTTGTTTTGTTTTGTTTTGTTTGTTTTTGTTTTTTGTTTTTTTGAGTTGGAGTCTCACTCTGTCACCCAGACTGGAGTGCACTGGTCGCTCCCGGCCACCACAGCCTCAACCTGCTGGGCTCCGGCGATACTTTCGCCTCAGCCTTCCAAGTAGCTGGAACTACAGGCGCGTGCTACCACGCCCGACTAATTTTTTTGATGTATTGTAGAGATGAGGTCTCGCTGCCCAGGTGGGTCTCGAACCCGCAGGCTCAGGCAATCCACTCACCTCAACCTCCCAAAGGTGCGGGATTACAGGCTGAGCCACCGAGCCCAGCTCATTTATATATTTATATATCATTTATTCTGAACAATTCCACAGGATGAGTAAAATTATTTGATACTTACAGAGGAGAAAACAGACTTAGAGTTTTTTCCCCCCAAGATATCACCCATATCTACTAATTTTCACAGCCATATTTCCAGTCTGCCTGTTTTGCTTCAAAGTCTGTGCTCTTTTTACTTTCCTATATTGTCTTAATAAGGAGTTGCAGAATACTCTAAGGTGGATGAATATATAAATAAGACAAATCTCCTTTTTCCTGATGATTCCACAGAAATGAGACATGGGCCATCGCTTGTATATCCTGACACAGTATGCCCATTGGTTGGCTCCTTCATAAAACACATTTTCCATAACCAATTCTTTCATGACTCCACTCTGAATATCAAGAGTTTGGGGCAATAAAGTCAGACTTTGCTTTAATAAAACAAGAGAATAATACAAAATCCAGCATAAAAATATATTGTTTCAGACTCATCCAGGAGAATTTAGTTGCTGAACTAGCACAAGGAGCACCGTATAAGGTTGCCTTTCCTATAAGAATAGCATAGCCCCAAGGACTAGGTTTGAGTGTAGCTCTAGAGGATATCGCAATTTCATTAAAAATATGTTTTATAGTCTTATAACTTTCCAACCTTCACAAACAAAAATTCATTTCTAGCTGAAACTTGATGTCATTCTTTTCTGGCTAGAACATGGAGATTTGGGGAATGGGTGAAAGAAATTTATTGAGTTGTTAAAAATATGTGATCCAGGTCTTGTCTAGTTTTCACCTCCTTGGCTCATAAACACAATTTCTCTCTTTCATGCTTCATTTCTGTCAGTCACTGTGACAGGCATAGTGGAATTCCCCTCCTCTGCCTTCCCAAGTAAAGCAAAAGAAACAAAATATTTTTTTTGATGCAGAACCCCAGTATTTTAGTGAAGATTAATTATTTTCCATTTTTTATACAGCCTGAGATTTGTTCTAAGGTTGAGGAGCATAGCGACTGCAATGATATTCCTTAGCAGGGTTAGTAGTGATGGAAGCAAGAGGGTGGTCATTAGTCTGAACCAGTGGAAAAGGTGAAAGAGCAAAAATCTCATTCGGTATGCTTGATAGAAATGCCCCTAGCAGATGTGCTTTCCTCTTCCTTCTGTATGTGAATTTGAAAAACAATTTGAGAAAGAACTTGGCAGAAATGTTTATGCTTTGGGCATAGATACTCGAAAACTAAAGGGATTAAAGTTGAACTAACTTACGGTTTACAAAGGAGGATGGCTTTACCATTTTGCCATTATTTGCCAAGTACTCCTATGGTAAGTGATTTGAAGTTTTGGAGGGCAAAATATAAGAAACTATTGTTACTCATAATTGTATGCCTTGCTGGAAAAACTCCATGACACATAATAACCAAACAAAGGGAAGGTGGAGGCTGGTGGAAAATATTTGCTCCTCCTTAGAATGTCTGCTCACTGAAGAAGAGCTACTCTGGACAGTTAACTGCCATAGAATCCTGTCTTGTTCTGATTAGGATGTACAAGTTATGCCTTGTTTGCTTACAGTTCTCAACCCAATGCTACATAAGAGTCTCAGGAAAGAATCCAGATAAGAATTCAATAATTTATATCATGATAGCAGAGATATTATTTAAAAAGTTCTGATTTTCATACATACATAATCTCCTCTTTGATTTCTGGATCAACATTCACAGCATATTTCCTTAGAACCTACATAATACAGAGGAAAAAAAATAGAGGCCAAAGAAAACCAAAGAAAGACTTATCAAACACACGCACTTAACCTTACATAGATACACCTATAAGTCAGTTGAGATCCTTCAAATAACCAAGTGCAATCTAAGCCATAATGTATAATATTTGAAAGCTTAAAACAAGTTACCTCAGTTCAACTCTTGATTCTTCCACTTACTAGTTAGGTGAGCTTGGGCAAATTACTTTATTTTTCTGTGTTTTATTTTCTTCATCTGTAAAACCATATAGAGGTATGAGTATGACATGATTAAATAGTTATAAAGTGGTTAGAACACTTCCTGACATATAGCAAGTCCTATGTAAGTGTTGGCTGTTATTCTAAACTACAGTTCTAAATCTGTCCAGTTTTGATGCAGTAATGGGTACAAAAAGGAGAGTGTGAATCAATGAACTATAATTATTTAAGTTATTGTCACAGTTTGCAATAAAACAAACAGAAATTATATACCTGTTCTCCTGCATCTCAAGTAATTTTTTATAGTCCCCTCTTCTCAGTTCGCCATCTTTCCCTCTAACAATTAAAAATATTTAACTGAAAGTGCATTTCTTAAATATAATGAAAAATAATCATTCAACCCTACCCCTGGAGAATATTTCCCTCATTTCCCTAGTAGCCCAGCACACAATGCTCTCCATTTTTTCTGAACTTACATAACAACACATTTTGTAGCACATCTCTAGCACTCAAGATTTGCAAAATTATCTCATTATTTTGATTGTGAAACTTATTTTCCCCCAACAGAATTATAAGCTTTTTTAGGTCTAAGAATAGACTACAATTTTGCTTTACCTTCTATAAAATCTAGCAGGGGGCTAGACATGATATAACAGCTTTACAACTCTTACCTAATGACTGACTGTATAATTATTGATTATTTTTTCCACAATTCACTCAACAATTAATCTGACCTTAGGCTATTTCATCTTATTTTAGGCCAAAATTGAAATTCAAGGAGAAAAATATTAGCATGATCTCATCATTCCAGAAAAATGTCACTTATCAACACTCTGAAGTTTATTTAATTTAATTTAATTTTTTGCAGCAAAACTACTAGATTATTGAAATGTTATTTCTCAGAGAACCGTACCATTTACTTTATCAGCAATATTGACATGAAGATTTCAGGAGAAATATATTAATGTTACATGCCATGAAGATACCATGGTTTTTTTTAATGTCATTTTGTATACAGGAAAACACAGTAATTAGGCATAGTTTTGGCCAAACTGGGGAATCCAGAAAAACTAAGGGTATTAGGATTTATTTTTAAGGCAAAGGCCACCTCCTTACTTCAATCAGATAGCAAAATACACATCAATTTCTTCTTTCCCTACTCCCTCCTAGCACTTTGTCAACTGCTCAACGGCTTAGCCTGCTTGAGTCCTCCTTTGCATCATTTCTGTTCAAGGGCCATAGTTAGAGTAGCAAACAGCCAGAGACAGGAATGGGCAGCTGACAGCAAAGGAAAAGGTAACAATGGGGTTTCTTTGCAAACAGCATGCCCTACATTTTAAATAAATAGCACTTTTACGTGGTTGGCAGGGTTTAAGGCTTTTAACTGCATGCATCTGAAAAATGCACTTTAAAATACCTAATGTAAATAAATCACATGGTAGATATTTTCTTTCATACTGCTCCAAACTGCTGGCCATTTTCTAATGATTTTTTTTTTTTTAAATTATCAAATGGATTGTTTTTGTTGTTTCGTTTTCTTTTTGGAATTAAAGTTAAACAATTTTAAAAATCTAGGATAAGAGAGAAGATCTACTTTGTATAGATTCAATCAAAAGCAATTTAAAGGTTTTCTTGACCTTATAGTTTGAAACACAATGACGTCTCTTCAACTTTCCCCCTGCTAAGCTGGCTTCTGCTTAGGATTTTCAAGATGTTATATAGTTCTGAGAGTCATTCTCTTCTCCCTTCATTATTCCCTCTGGCAATCTCAAGTGAGGGTTTAGCAAGAAATATAATACAACATATAGAAAAAATTTAAAAATATTATCTATTCATTCAACAAATTTTTATTGACAGCCTACTATTTGCTAAGTACATTTTGAAATAAAATTGCAATCAAGAAAGACATAACCCTTCCCTAGACAGTTCAAAGTTCAGTAAGACACACAGTCTCAACAGACATTTACTATACAGTCCTGTGGGTGCATTGATGGGGAAAAAAATTAAAGGTAACCTGAGACTCCACAGGAAGGACATCTAGCTTTTATCCTAAATGAAGGGTGGTGAATGACCAAGAACCAAGAACTCTTTCCCAGAAGAAATAACATTAAGAACTGAATCCTGAATAGTAATCATTCAAGTTAGAGTGAGTGTGTGGTCTAGGGATTGCTCCAGACAGAGAGAATAAAATGTAAAAAGTATCAAATAGGAAAGAAAATAATCCATTCAAGTATCTGAAATATGTTCAATAAATTTGTATCATAGATGACTGGGCTAAAGAATGAAACTGGAGAGGTTTTGAATCCTATTGTGTCTAGCTAGTTTTCAGGGTTTGTGGGCCTTAGCATTAAGTCTATTCATTGTATGGCAATATCAGTAATCATGTCATAAAAATCTTGTAAACCTTCGATAACATCTTTCCTAGTTTTTAAATTATATTTTCTGTCTTTCAAAATTCCTTCATGTAAAGGGTAAAATCTCACAATGCATCATCTAGGAATACCCTCTGACATCTTGATCACTTGAAAGGAGGGAAATTCTCAGTCTATAACACACTTAAGATTCTACCCTTCAGTTTCCATCTCTGGTCTTAAATATTCTCCCCTTTCCCGGGGGTTAGACACCAGAGATGACTTCATATTTCAGCAGAGACCTTACCACAAACCACATGGATATGTGACTTTTATTCTGGTAGGTTCATCAATATAAGTAACATTCAATCTAATCTAATGGGCCAAAAAAGAGTTATATTTAGACAGCAACAAAGAAGTCATTACCTCATAACTGGAATTTGATTAAGCTAGAGAGTTGAATAAGAGCAATAGATAAGAGCCATAAAATTGGCTCTGTTAATGGAATTACAGGAAATAAAAGACCAACTGTTCCATCCCTCAACTTTTATACAGAAGAATGTTTAGTATTCCTGAATAAATACTTCTTTTTTCTTAAAAATTCTAAGACTATTCTATTCTTCTAATGGATAAATGTGTTCACTGCAGATTTACATGTCAATAGGATGAGAATGCTATTAGAATGACCAAGCAACTGTGATGTATGAGACTCTTTAGTAATAATAAAGGATATAGATCTTGGTCTCTGAAAGTTTCCACTTTGTTAATGCTGACTATTAGTATGACCATATCCACCATCAATTTCTCTTGGGTTCTTTTAGTTTTCACTTATAAGATGACTGTGGAAGAAAAAGGTGCAATGTGCTTTAGTAGGAGAAATAGGAAGTTTTTCTTCCATTTTGCAAATTGACTCTCACATAAATATTAGCATTCCAGGAGAAACTTAAGAAGTGTTAGATTTAAAATAAAGAAAAACTGAGTTTAACAAGCTTTAACAAATTTTCTTTTTACAGGAATTCTGAGAGCCTTTTTTAAACTATTCATGTTATGAATCGCCAAGAAAAATATATCATATGCAACATTTCCCAAAGGTATTTGCCCTCTTTTATGGCACTCCTCCCACAGAGGCCATAAAATACATTGCTGATAAAATATTAGAAGTCATTTATTTTCAGAAACTTTGGGTAGCATCGTGATGTCAAAAATAATACAAAGTACCATGTTTTTCAAGTGTTCTCTAATACAAATAAATTCCATACTTCTAGTATCCTATCTCAACAATGAAATTTTTCCTTGAGGCTTTTGGTTCAAATTAATCTTTTGAATCACTCAGGTTCCAAACCTTTCTTTATCTGTGCCACGATTAGTATACACAGCATGCTGGGGTGGAAGGATCACTGGTAGTGAATTCACAATTTAGTCCTAGCTTAAAAAAACCATAGCAAGCAGCAATTTCCCTGGTTTTCATTTTTTCAACTATTAAAAAAGGAAAATAATACTAGCTCAAATTAATTGACTTATATATGAACTGTAAACTGCTATATAATTATGTTGCTGTTAGTGTAAGTCAAGAGAGAGAGAAAGGAGATACCTGGAGAAAAATTCTGGTTACACCTCTTTGTTGTTTAAAATATTTGTTGATAGCAAATGGCATCAATATGTATTGCAAACATTTTGAAGTAGCACAATTATACCCAGAAGAGTTATTATAGAATATCAATGTTTTGTATGCCTTATAATTACTTTGTACATAAGATTTCCTCTCTTTCTCCTTTATTCCTCTGCCATGCTCAATCAATCTGCTGGAATCATGCTGGATATTATAGCATTTGAGTAGTTCACTTTGCTCTTTAGCTTGCTGGCTATACAGATGAAAGGTGGTATATTCCAAGCCAAACCCAGTGTTTTTTCATTTCAGCAATTTGCAAAATCCTGCACCTACAGCAATTCCTTGCATATACTTACCTTGAGAGAGTTACACATAGCATGTCATTTAAAATTTTTCTTTCAAAATCACAGCGAGTAAAATTTGATTTTTAGAAACTCAGACCCAGTTATGATGAGTTTCCCAAGGTGACCCAGCAAACTAGAGATGGGGATAAAACTCAAAACTCTAATTTCTTATCCTGACTCCCTCTGACTGTCCAGGCACCCTCTTTAACACAATCAGATTTTACCTATAACAATACTGGTTAATATTTCCTGGTGCTAAAATTGAATTGGAGGGTTGAAAATGGAAATTGGTTACTTAATTCACTCTAAATCAATGTCTCTGTTGATAATGCATCTGGCAATGTAAGTATCAGGGATCCAGCTGGGTACTGGTGCATAGCTCCTCAGTCATTGTCTCAGGATGTCCTTGTGACATTAGGAAGAAGATCAGATTTTCAATCAGGCTTCAGCTGTGCTGCCCTTTTTTCAGCACACATTAAAATGCACTTAGAGTGACCTCCCTCCAAGGGACAAAAAGGTAAAAGCATTCTCAAAAGAGATTATTGAGAGGTTCAAGGACTAGCCTAAAGAATAAATTTGAACAATAAGTACTGGATAGTTATAATGGGCTCACAGAACCTTTAGACATTCAGTATGGACTCTGAGAAAGATATTAAAATGTATGGATAGTGTGCATATGTGTTTGGGTAGTATGTTCACTAAGAAGAAAAAGATGCTGCATGAGAATGTTATAATTTATAAGTAATTGAAATGAATTATAGGCTACATGCAATAAGACTGTGATAAAACACTATAAGGAAAGGAGACACACATTAGACATTCTCTGAATCACTATTAGTTATCATGGTACTTAATACATAGTAAGCACTTGATAAATGCTTATTGGATGAGTGAATGAATGCACAAATGAAGGAATGCAAAAACATATCCATATTCATAGACATGATATTCTTGGTAATTGTCCGTCAGTGTCATACCTTAGCTTCTGAGTTATTTTAAGATAATGCATTCCTCATCATGTTCTGTCAGAGTAGTACACATGGCTCATATGAATAGAGAAAGAAGTTACACATCACCCTGCTTAGGGAAATTTGGTTTATAAGTTTGCTTGTGCAAATATAGTACATTGCTACTTACCCAATGTGAGTGAGCAACAAGATATTCAAATCAAATGAATACTCAGTTCAAAAAATTATGGAATGTACATTCACCATTTCTGTACACCTACTATATTTTATGCATTATGGTTGTGTCTTGTTTATTTAATCTAATATTTTTAATAAAAGAGTTAGGTAGGACTTATTTTCCTTAATTATTTTTATTTTTTTCCTTTTCTTCCCATTTTTATCATAGTTTCAAAGAGTACAAGTGTATGATTATTACATGGACATTATTGTGTAGTGGCGGGGATTGGATCGCAGGTGGTCTATTCCCCTGATAGTGAATTTTGCAACCACTAAGTAGTTTCTGAACCTTAACCTCCCCTCCATTCCCACCTTACTGGTGTCTCCAGTATCTATTATTTCCATATTTATGCACATTTAGCTCCTGCATATAAGAGAGAACATTCGGTGCTTGGTTTTCTGTTTCTGTGTTAGTTCACTTTGGATAATGATCTCCAGCTCCATCCAGGTTGCTGCAGAGGACATGATTTCATTCATTTTTATGGATGCATAGTATTATATGGCATGTATACATATACATATATATATATAACATTTTACTTATCCAGTCAGTCATCGGTGAGCACTTAGGTTGGTTCCCTGATTCTACTTGGTACTTATATATCATATATCTACTAAATGGAAAAGAAAGTGAAATTTCTAGGTAAAATTGTAATTCAATTTCTAGTTCTTTGAGACATCATCATACTGTTTCCATAAAGATTTAACTAGTATACAACCCTTTTAACAGTGAATGAGCATTCCTTTTGCTCTGCAACAAAGCCAGCATCAGAGGCTTAATGACACTAAGTAACTTGTGCAAGATCATAAAGTATGAAGTAATCTAGAATTTAGATGGCATATCTAATATCATTACTCATAATCTTTCCCCTTGTCTCCTTGACCTTAACTACCACTGCTTCCTGAGACAAAAACACACACACACACACACACACACACACACACACACACACACACACCCCACACACACATCCCACACCATTGCTAATAGGATAAACAGCATTGAAGACTCTTCACAATTTGTAATCTTTCCCCGACTCTTCCAACTTTCTGTATATACACTGGTCATAACAAATTATATGCAATTTTTCCTGAGGCATGCCTTCTATTTTGAGATACAACTTTCTGGTCTTTTGTTCACAATATTCTTACTAGATTAAACTCCCTTCTCCCTGTTCATTGTTTATCATTACTCCCAACATTATCACATTATCACCTGCAGTGTCACCACAGCTCAGTGCTCTGAAATGTCTCTGCCCAAACTCATAGTATGGCCCTTACGACACTGAAATATAGATTATATATTACATAACATTATACATGGAATGGGATGTAAACGGCCAAATTGGAAAAAAAAAAAAAACAGCAAATTTGCTTTGCTAATTCAGAAAGCATTTTAGTATTTTTCAATGTTTTCAAATCACAGAGTGGAAAAAAAAACTATTATTCTGAAGACAGTAGTATTGTTCTTAAGATCTCATGTTCTTGAGCCATAGAGACCTGAATTTAAATTTTCAGCTACAGAACTAGTGCAGGTCTTGAGAAATTAACTCATCATTTTTCAATCTGTAAATTGGGAATACAATAAAGTTTTACTCCAAAGGGCTGCTGTGAACATTCACGAAGTCCCTGTAAAGTGTTTGGCACATAATGGATACCTCATCAATATGTTATTATTATTTTTAACCTCTAGATGGTCACAGGTGCAGATCCATTGAGAAACCATGCTACAGAATACCTGACCAATGAAAGTTTACGTTATGGATTCAGTTCTGCCGGAAGTAAACATAAACGAAGGGCACACATTTTCTCTTTTGAGCATGAGCTAAAATTATATTCATATGCAAGGACCTGTGAGAGGCCACCAGGAACTGGTACTATGAGAGTGCTTGTGGGAGCTCCTACACATATCTAACAAGAACATGGTTTTCTCATAACAGTCATCAATTCTAAACAGAATACTATTAAAATGAATCCCAGCAAAGTCAACTTAAGGACTAAGCAGTGATCTTTAGTCTAGACCTGTTAAATAGCTAAGTCCAATGGGGTTGGAAGCCACAAGCTCCCACATACAGTTTTGGCCAAAGAGAAAAGTAAAGAACAATTTTACAAGCTGCTTCAATAAATTCGTGGCTAAAACAAATTGAGCTGAACCATCTGGTTGGGAGCTTAGCAGAGAGTAGGTTAACTGGACTGCCATCAGATTAATCAGTCAGTGAGCTACGTTGCTGTCCATATACAAAAAGTAATCCATTTTCAAAGGGACCAGCTGATCAGAAAATTAAAAAGTAACAATAGTTTCAACGCCTTATTTAGTGAATTTGAAGAATATTTTAATAAAAATATTTAAAGTTCTTTTAGAGCATTTAGTATGGGTCAGGCAGTGTACTAAGCACATTTCATGCATTATTTTATTGAATCCTCAAACAGACCTCTGAAATAAATATTCTTTTTGTTCCTATTTTACAGGTCAGAAAATTGAGGCTCAGTGGAGTACACAATTTGACCTAAATCATGCAGCTAGTAAATGAAATAGTAGATACTTAAACTCCTACCTACTAAACACATTTTTAAAAATCAAAATTTTGTCAAAGAATTTTATATTTTAGGTATAACTCAAGTTTTTCTCTGACTTAGGTGGCATAATGCATCACTTTTCAAGTAAATAATTCTGTACTAAGGCTTGAATAGGTAGATGTTATCAAAGGAAGAGTTCAGAAAAGAAGCTGTATTTTACAAAAGGTGCAATGAAGGCAAAAATATTGGTTGGCCAAAGTAAGAAGAAAATATGTAAAAGAAAAAATTCTGAAAAATTAACAAATGAGCAATTTTATATTAGTCCTTTCAAAATGAAAAAGAATAGCATCCTTCTCACATTATTTCTTATGTTCATCAACATAACAGATATCAGAAATAAATGTGTTTGGGATAGGGAGTCTAGATTCACACACATGTACACACACACAAATCGAGGTTTTATTATGTTTGGGACCAGAATTATAAAGAATACCCCTGTTATTTTTGGCAAATACATGCCAAGGAAGTCATAAAGATTGTAAATCTTCATTCTGATCTTGTACATATACCATTAAACAGGGGATGGTCAAATATAAATTTAGTGCACTCTAATGTTTTAATATTTATGTTGTAGTATCCACATTGGATTTAGGTCTTTTAGTTTTTCAACAAGTTTATTTAGTGACCATGTTAAAAAGACAGTTTGTCTTTAAAAAAATGTTCTGTTTTCAAACAAACAAAAAAGCCAATTAGATACACAGAAATGACCATCGAGAAGAGACCACTCAGCCAGGTTTCCAAAAGTAGTTGGTTTGCCTGAGTAGAGAATTATACCCTATGGCATTTAAATATCTCAAATCACTAAGGTATTCTACTACCATCACATTTTTCCACAAATTCAGAGGATATTTTTGTTGTTGTTGTTGTTTTTCTCCTACTGAAGGGTCCACTTTGATATTGTTCCTCCCTTTTCCCTCATCTCCTAACACTCTAGTCCCCTGCCCTCTACTCCCTCTTTGTTTTTCCTCTTCCTTTTCCTCTCCTCCCCTCCTCTCTCCTCCCCTCTTCTCCCATCTGTGTGCGCTCTCTCTCTCTCTCTCTCTCTCTCTCTCTCTCTCTCTCTCTCTTTTCATTCTCTACCTTCTTCCAGAATGGTAATGGTAACTCACCATTAAAATGATTCATTTATGTGATTGGCTTGTTAATTTTGTTTCTTCCATTACACTGCAAGCACCAAGAGGGGGTAATAACTATGCATACTTTGTTTACTGTTCTATCTTTAGTACTTATCTTAGATTCTGACACATAGTAGGTACCCTGAATATTTGCTGAATGCACTGATCAATTAATTCCTCAGTTGGCAGTTGTAGACATACCTTCATGTTCTCTCTCCAATCCTGATATGTCCATTGAGAGTTCCTTGCATGAATAAGCTGGTTTAGGATCACAATTTTAAGTGCTGATAGGGCAGTGTTTAAAAACATTTAAATAGAAAAATTATTGTACTGGCCAAATGAAACACGATTAATGGGTTGGCAGTTTGTGAACATTCTTCTGGCTCAGGGAAGACACAATACTGAAAATTTTCTATCACCTCCTGAAATCAATCATCACTTAGAAATATTCAATAAGTCAGGTAGAACTGTTTGTTACATGGAATGTTTAGATGTACCTGCCAAAAAGGATTCATTCATGCCATCACCAGAGAGTTAATTTAGGTGAAGATTTCTGAAAGGGTTCCAATAATAAAAAAGAAAAAAATTGAACAAAGAAACAATACTGTGTCTCCCATAAGTTTGTCAACTTCCTTCCACTAGGAAGTTTTCCTCTGGATTTTAAATACTCTATGAAACTGAATTAGTTGGAAAAAAAAAAAACAGAAACAAAGAAAAAGGGGAGAAAATATTAGAAAATCTGCAATACATAACTGCAAAATTAAAAGTATAATTTATAGTATATTGTATGTATTAACTAAAAAAAAACAGTGGCAAAGAGTGATGAAAAGGGAGCAAAATAAAATTAGGATGATGTTTTAGAGATGAATAACATATTCACCACATTTTAAAATGTGATGGCAGAAAAAAGTTAAACACTCCCGGTAAGATGATGACAACACAGGTGGGACTGTGGGAATTTCTGCGAAAGTGAGTTTCCATAAAGATTCTTGCTTTCCACCCCACCAGTCGCACGGGTCCGGGGCCTGCAAGCCCTCTGTCCCATGCACCGCTCAGCTGCCACGGCTGCCGCCACCACTGCTGTTCCACCTCAGGTGGCTCTGGGCTCCCAGTCACATGGAGCTCTGGGATCCCTCCCTGGCTACACCGCCCCACACGGCCCCAAGATGCCACTGCCCATGGAGGCCCTCAGTTACTACCCTGCAGAACTCCAGGCTCCCTCCTGGCTGCACTGCCCCACCCGCATGAAGCCACCACTGCCCAGTGATACCCATGGCTCCTGGCCCGTGGAGCTCCCGGCTTCCTCCCCGACTGCATTGCCCCATCCAGCCCCAAGCCACCACCGCTTGGAGAGGCCCTCAGCTCTCAGGTTCTCGGAACTCCTGGTTCCCTCCCCTGCTGCAGTGCCACACCCAGCCCCAAGCCACTGTCACCCGTGAAGGCCATTGGCTCCCACCCTTCGGAGCTCTGGGCTCCCTCCCCAGCTGCAGCACCCTGCCCTGCCCCAAGCTGCCGCCACCTGTAGAGGCCCTCAGCTCCTGCCCCATGGAGCTCTGAGCTCCCTCCCTGGCTGCAGCACCCCACCCCAAGCTGCCACTCTCTGCAGACTCCAGGCTCCTTCCCTAGCTGCAGCGCCCTGCCACACCCCAAGCCTCCAATGCCCAGGGAGGCCTGTGGCTCCCTCCCCGTGGAGCTCCAGGCTCCCTTGTCAGCTGTACCACCCCACTCCCAGCCACCCTGCACTACGCTGATCAGCAACGTCTGGCAGTCTCGCACTCTGTCTCCCCTGACTCACCCCTGGCCACAGTGGGACCAGAGAACTGGAGCTCTGAGACCAGGCAGAAACCTGCATTGCCCCAAGAGCTCCATCCAGCTCTGCACAGCCTCCAGATTGGGACCTAAGAACAAAGAAAGTAAAAGAGTCCCAAGCCGCATGTGACATGCCAACCTTCAGCGCCCAGCTGTCTTGCACCCTGCCTACCCCAGCTAAACCCAGCTGCAGTAGAACCAGAGATCATCTGGAGCTCTGTGACCAGGCAGAGAATTGCATTGCCCCATCCACCTCCACACAGCTCTGCCCAGCCTCCAACTTGGGATCTGAGACCTCATGTTAGTGTAGGGGAATAGTACCTCATAAGGAGGTTGGTCAGTTTGTTTGTCTGTATGATTGTATCTTCTAGTTTTTTGTTGCTGTCATTGTTGTTGTTTTTGTTTGTTTCTTTGTTTTCATTTTTGTTTTTACTCTTAATCTTATCTGTCTTCGTTTCTATTTTCATTTGTTAGTTGCTACCTTTGTTTGTTTTCCCTCTTACACATCTCTCTCTCCACTTTCTGCTTCCCCTCCTCCCTGTTCCATTTCTTTCTTTTTTTCCTTCATTTCACTTTCAGGGAGCAAACCTATACTCCCTCTGCATGTACAGATTACAAGGCAGTGGAAGTGGTTTCCAGGGTATCCATATACCTGCCGGTGGATACCAAGATTAACAGATTTTGAATCACAGCTCTCCCCTCAAATAAATCTCAAAACTGCAAAAGGCATAGCCCCCAAACTATAGTCCACCTACAGAATTGAACAAAGCCAGAGGATTCACACAAGGAAGAATAGGAGATTGAGTAAACAGAATTAAAAGCAACCCCACCACCCATGAACAACAGATTTAAAGAATACAGGGAAAAAAGGGAAAAGTGGAAAGAAAATCTACACAAATGAAGAAAAACCCAAAGAAGAAAATAGGTCTCACACAGATCCCTGAGAGATCAAATAATGAGAAAACAGACTTCGGAATGCAAACAATGAAGAGCCCCCAGAATGACTGGTCATATACTACAAACCCAGACATCAAGATATTAATAGAGAGAATAGAAAGAATTGAAGAAAGACAAGAGGAAAATAGGAAGGAATTGATAAGTGAGATAACAGCAGTAAAGAATACTGTGATTGAAATAAATAACAAACTAATAAGCATGGAAAGCAGAATTAGCCAAGCAGAAGACAACACTTGAAGATCAAAATATAGAACTAAAAAAACCTGTCAGAAACATAGCAAAGAAGCTTAAAAAGACAGAACAAAACCTTCAATAGATGAGTGATTACTTCAAGAGAATGAACCTAAGAGTAATGGATTTCCAGAGGTGGAAATATAGACAGAGACCACCCTGGAACAAACATTCCATGAAATTATTCAAGAAAACTTCCTTCCTCTCATCAGTGATGTGAAAATTCAAACACAAGAGATTCAGAGAACGCCAGCAAGGCAACAGATGAGAAGACCAACTCCTAGGCACATAAAAATTCACCTGACCAAAGTAGGTATAAAAGAAAAAAATCCTAAAATCAACAAGACAAAAAGGTGAGATTACCTACCAGGGAAGACCTATAAAAATAGAAGCAGATTTATCTCCAGAAGCACTTCAGGCTAGGAGAGCTTGGAGCCCTATCTTCAAAGTTCTAAAAGATAAGCAATTTCAACGGAGAATAACCTACCCAGCCAAGCTAAGCTTCATCAGTGAGAGAGAATTAAAATCTTTCCCAGACATCCAATACTGCCTCCAGACCACCCCTACAAGAAACTCTTAAGAAAGTATTAACACAGAAGAAAAGCGGAAAATAACAACAATATTCTTAAAAAGAGTACAGGAAAAAGATTAAAAACACACATGAACCAACTCAAAAAAACCCAAAGAAAGACAACAAACAAGTACAACATCAACTCTGTAAGAACCTCATGACAAAGATAAACTCTCACATTTCAATAATTAACCTGAATGTCAGTGAACTAAATGTACCACTGAAAAGACATAGAATGGCAAACTGGATAAAATATCATGAGGCAATGATACATTGTCTCCAAGAGACTCATCTCACCAGAAAGGACACTCACAGACTCAAAGTAAGAAGATGGGAAACAAAATTTCAGGCAAATGGGACACAAAAGAAAATTGGAGTTGCAATCTTAATCTCAGACAAAACAACCTTTAAGCTATCAAAAATAAAAAAGATGAAGAAGGTCACTACATAATGATAAAAGGTTCAATCCATCAACAAGAAATATCCAACCTAAACACATATGCATCCAACAAAAGAGCACCAACATCATAAAGAAGCTTCCAGGAAAACGTTAAAAAGAGATTGACCCTAACACTATCATAGTTGGGGACTTTAATACCCCACTCACAACCCTAGACAGGTCACCAAGACAAAAAATCAGCAAAGATCCAGAATCTCAATGAGACTCTTGAACAAATGGACTTAATTGATACCTACAGAACACTCCACCCAATGACAGCAGAATATACATGCTACTCATCACCACATGGAACGTACTCCATAAATCAAACATAAACAAATTTCATAAGATTGAAATCTTGCCATGCACCTTCTCAGACCACAGTATAATATAAATAGATATCAACACCAACAAATTTCCCCCAAAACCCACAAAGACATGGATACTAAACAGTACAATGCGAAGCAACTAATGGGTCAATGATGAAATCAAAACAGAGATTAAAAGTACCTGGAAACAAGTGAAAATGAAGAAACATCTTACCAAAACCTGTAGAATGCCATGAAAACAGTAGTAAGAGGGGAATTCATATCTTTACAAACATACATGAAGAAAATTGAAAGATCACAAGTTAACAGCCTAAAAAGTCACCTGAGGAAGGTGAAAATGCAAGACCACCAAAACCCTAACTTCAGCAGAAGAATCAAGATCACCAAAATAAAAGCCCAAATGCAGGACATAGAAGACAAAAAGATAATACAAAAAAAAAAATCAACGAAACAAAAACCTGGTTCTTTGAAAGGATAAACAAGATAGATGGTTCCCTAGGCAGACAGACCAAGAGAAAGAGAGAGAAAGTCCAAATAAACTGAATCAGAAACACAAAAGATGAAGTCACAACTGACCCTGAAGAAATACAAACAATTATTAGAGACTATGTACACTTGTATGGAAGCAAACTTGAAAACCTAAAGGAAATAGAGAACTTTCTGACATCACAAAACCTCCCTGGCTTGAAGCAAGAAGAAACTGAGACCCTAAATAGACCAATAATAATCAAGGAAATTTATTATGTCACAAGAAAACTACCTACAAAAAGAAGCCCTGGACCAGATGACTTTCTAGCAGAATTCTATAAAACATACGAGGAGGAATTGATACTGATCCTATTGAAAGTATTCCAGGCAATTGAGAAAGATGGAACTCTCCCCAAATCATTTTATGAAGCTAACCTCACATTGATACTCAAGCCAGGTAAAGACCCAACAAAGAAAGAGAACTACAGGCCAATATTTTTAATGAACATAGAATCTAAAATTCTCAACAAGATCCTAGCAAACCTGATTCAAAAACACATCTCAAAAATCATCCATCACAACCAAGTAGGCTTCAACCCTGGGATGCAAGACTGGTTCAACATTCGTAAGACCATAAACGTAATTAAATACATCAACAGATGTAAAAACAGAAAACACATGATTATATCATTAGATGCAGAAAAAGCTTTTGATGAAATCCAGCACCGCTTCTTGATAAAAACCCTCAAACATCTAGGCAAAGAGGAACATATCTCAAAATAGTAAAAACCATCTATGAGAAACCCACAGTCAACATACTGCTAACCAGACAGAAATTGGAACCATTTCCCCTGATAACTGGAACAAGACAAGGATGCTCACTCTCACTCTTCCGGTTCAACTTAGTTTTGGAAGTCCTAGCTAGAGCAATCAGAGAAGAGAAGGTGATCAGGGGTATCCAAATAGGAAAAGAGGAAGACAAACTATCTCTCTTTGCAGATGACATGATTGTATACATTGAAACCCCAAAAGAATCAGGCAAAAGCCTCCTTGCACTGATAAAGAACTTTGGTAAAGTCTCAGGGTATAAAATAAATGTGCAAAAGACAATTGCATTTCTTTACAGGTGGGTCAGGAAAGTGCTCCAACTTGTGCAACAGATCCGATCTCTGTGACTGGTGGATCAACTACTCAGGGCTTGATTATGACCCAAAGGGAATATTCTGAGAGCACAAACTTCAGAGGGACCTGATGAGTGCTGAGTTCCAGGCTCCTCACCCCCTATCCTGATCCAGTTATGGGACAAAGGGTGTGGCCAGAAAAAGAGTAGGAAGAACTCCAAAGAGATAAGTGGTGAGTCCAGGGCTGACCCAAACCCCTTCCTTCCCAGCAATCCTTTGAACATCAAACCCATACAGCTGGACCACAACTGAGAGGGACAAACCCAGGTGGACCCCTGACGTCTGTCATAATAGGAATGCTCCATTCCAGGATAGGCCTGGCTGTGGCATCCCAGTGAGAGTACATACCTGGGGAAGAGACAGCCCCATACCTCCCCAGCAGAGATCTCTCTGACCATATGAGAGTTGGAGGGGAGGCCTGCAGTCCCACCCACCTCCACTGCCCCTCCTTCTACCCTGCTTTGTTCCCTGAGGAGAGAGTGAAAGAGGTGGCTCTACAGGAGAGACCAGATTAGAGTAACAATTACAGAGCCTGCCACAAGAGGACAAGGTTTTCTTGTTTGTTTGTTTGTTTTTCTTTTGTAAATTTTCAATTATTTTTAATTTAAAAATTTTTTTGATTGCTTGTTATTTAATCTATTTTTAAAATATTTTTCCTTTGTGCATGAATGTGAATGTGAGGGTTTGATCTACATCACCATCAAAATTTATTTTATTTTATTTTTCTGTTTCTTTCTTCTTCTGTCATTTTCTGTTTTTGGATGTATGTGAATGTTTGAGTGTTCACCTTTTGATTTTGTTGTGGTTTTCAGTTTTTGTTTTTTGGGGTCTTTTTTATATTCTTTTTTTATAGTTTAAGGGGAATGTCAATAGATTTGTGAGGGTTAGACCTGAATCCTGCCCCTCTTCGGTCTTTCTGTTTTTCTTCACTATTCACTTTGTGCTAAGCATGTGCATGTGTGTTTAGTTTTCTTCAGGATCTTTTTATTGCTGATCATTTTGTTTCACTTTTTTGTTATTTCAGTTTGTTTCGGAGTGTGTGTATATGTGTTCAATTGCTTTTGCATTGGTTTCTGCTTTGCATCATCATATAGAGTGGTAGTGGGGTACCACTATATGGGGGGTAGTGGGGTAACACATACCACAATAAGTGAATATTTTAGTTTGCAAGTGGTGACTGATTTCTTGCACCCCATCCCCCCCTTTATTCAAATTTTGAAAACTACAAGAGGCAGCAAATTTTCTCATCTACCATTCTATTTCAAAATAGAACAAATCCAGAACCTGGATCAGGGAAGAACAGATGTCTGAGTAAACGTCAGAAGGGAAAGCCTCTCCCACTTACACTGAATAATAGGACTAAAGAGAAAAACAAGAGATCTGTCACAAATGAGGAAAGGCCAAAGGAAGACCACAGGCAATTTCAAGTGTACCAAAGACAAAACTCCTTAAAAATCAGACCTGGGTGTCCAAACAATGGAAGTCACCAAAAACTCTCCCCGGAATACAAGAGGGATTAGGGAATGGTTGGAAAGAGTGAATAGGACTCAAGAAAGACAAGATGCAACACTGAAAGAACATGTAACAGCGATTTTGGAAATAAAAAAATTTCATCCAGGAAATAAATAACAAGATGACAAGCATGGAAAGCAGAATTAATCTAGCTGAAGAAAGAATCTCAGAACTTGAAGACC
>NW_007259471.1:350185-378594 GCF_000164805.1 Carlito syrichta
TAGGCACAAAAGAAATAATCCTAAAGGCAGCAAGACAGAAAGGTCAGACTACCTACCAGGGAAAACCAACCAGAATAGCAGCAGACCTATCAGTAGAAACACTACAAGCAGGAAGGGACTGGAGCCCTATATTCAAAGATAAACAATTTCAATCAAGAATTTCTTATCTAGCCAAGCTCAGTTTCATCAGTGATAGAGAATTAAAATCCTTCCCAGACATCCAATCCCTAAGAGATTATTCAGCTTCCAGACCAACTCACAGGAGAGAGTTAAAAATGTATTAAGCACAAAAGAAAGAAGAAAAAGATTGACCACACACTTCCCAAGAGAACAGCACAGCACAGAATCAGCAGAGAAAACAGCACAACTAGAAACTTGAAAACACACACAAACTTTAATCCCAAAGCCAAAAGAAAACAAGCAAACAAAGGAAAAACTTTATAAGAACTTTATGACAGGGATAAACAATCATGTTTCAATAATCAGCCTGAATGTGAATGGACTATAAAAGATACAGAATGGTGGACTGGATAAGAAACTGTGACCCAATTATTTGCTGTATCCTGGAGACTCGTCTTACTTCAAGGGATGCACACAGAATCAACGTTAAAGGTTGAAAAACAAGTTTCCAGACAAATGGATCACAAAAAAGGCAGTAGTTGCAATCTTAATATCAGACAAAACAACCTTTGAGCTATCAAAAATTAACAAGATGAAAAAGAACACCACATAATGATAAAAATTTCAATCCACACATCAACACAAAATATACTTCCTAAACATATATGCACTGACACAAGAGCACCAGCATTTATAAAGCAACTACTAAGTAAACTAAAAAAAGATATTGACTCTATCACTATTATAGCAGGGGACTTGAATATCCCACTGACAGCCTTAGATAGACCATTGAGTCAAAAAATCAACAAGGAGATCCAGAACCTAACTTTAACACTCAACCAAATGGGCTTAATAGATACCTACAGATTATTCCATCCAACAACCATAGAATATACATTCTACTCATCACCACATAGAATATACTCCAAGACTGATCACATCCTTGGCCATAAATCAAGCATAAACCA
Source organism: Carlito syrichta (assembly GCF_000164805.1). Lineage (NCBI taxonomy): Eukaryota > Metazoa > Chordata > Mammalia > Primates > Tarsiidae > Carlito > Carlito syrichta. The sequence goes on from NW_007259471.1 coordinate 351,274, forward strand.
ATCCCATAAGGTTGAAATCTTGCCATATGCATTCTCAGACCACAGTGGAATAAAAATAAATATCAGCACCAACAACATTTTCCCAAAGCCCACAAAGACAGGGACACTAAATAGCATGATGCTGATCACTACTGGGTCAACACTGAAGTCAAAGCAGAAATGGAAAATTTCCTGAAAACGAATGAAAATGAAGAAACATCTTAACAAAACCTCTGTGATGCCCTGAAGGCTGTTCTCAAAGGGGAATTTATATCTCTAGGAACACACAACAAGAAAACAGAAAGATCAGATGTTGAGAGCCTAACAAATCACCTGAGGGAGCTGGAAAGAGAAAATTCCCAACCCCAACTTTAGCAGAAGAATCCAAATCACAAAAATAAGGGCCCAAATACGGGACATAGAAGACAAAAATATCATAGTAAACATCAACAAAACAAAAAGCTGGTTCTTTGAAAGAATTAACAAGATTGATGAGCCTCTAGCCAGAATGACCAAGAAAAAAAGAGAAAAAGCTCAAATAAACAGAATCAGAAATAGAAAAGATCATATCACAACTGACCCTGAAGAAATACAAAAGATTATCAGAGATTGCTGCGTACATCTGTATGGAAACAAACTTGATAACCTAAATGAAATGGAGGACTTTCTGACATCACACAACCTCCTCAGGTAGAAACAAGAAGACATTGAAACACTAAATAGACAAATGACAATCCAGGAAATTGACTCTGTCATACGAAAACTACCTTACAAAAAAAACCTGGACTGGATGACTTTCCAGCAGAATTCTACAAAATGTAGGAGAAGCTGATACCAATCCTATTGATAGTATTCCTGGCAATTGAGAAAGATGAAATTCTCCCAAAATATTTTTTCTCAGCTAACATCATACTGATATCCAAACTGGGTAAGATCCAACAAAAAGGGAACCACAGGCCAATATCTCTTATGAGCATAGATGTGAAAATCCTCAACAAGATTCTAGCAAATTGGATTGAAAAACACATCTCAAAAATCATGTACCATGACCAAGTAGACTTCATCCCCAGGTTGCAGGGCTGGTTTAACATTCACGAAACCATAATGTCATTAAATACATCAACAGATGTGAAAAGAAGAACCACATGATTATTTCATTTGATGCAGAAAATGCTTTTGATAAAATCAGGCATCACTTCTTAATAAAAACCTTCAAGCACCTAGGTATAGAAGGAATATACCTCAAAATAGTAAGTGCCATCTATGATAAATCCATAGCCAACTATTGCTAAATGGACAGAAACTGGAAATGTTTCCCCTGAAAACTGGAACAAGACAAGGCTGCCCACTCTCACCCCTCTTGTTCAATATTGGGTTGGAAGTCCTAGCTTAGGTAATTAGACAAAAGAAGGAAATCAGGCGTATCCAAATAGGAAAAGAGCAAGTCATGTTATCCCTCTTTGCAGATGATATGATCCTATACCATGAAAATCCAAGAGAATCTGTCAAAAACCTGCTTGCACTGAAAAAGGACTTTGGCAAAGAGTCAGGGTACAAAACAAATGTGTAAAATAGAGTTGCATTCCTTTACACCAACACCAAGCAGACAGAGAGACAAATAAAAAGCACAATAACCACAAAAAAAAAATCAAATACCTTGGCATCTTCCTAACCAGAGAAGTGAAAGATCTTTACAATGAGAACTACAAAATGCTGCTCAAATAAATCCAAGAAGACACACACAAATGGAAAAATATTCCATGCTCATGATAGGAAGAATCAGCATTGTTAAAATGTCCATCCTACCAAAGGCAATCTACACATTCAATACAACACCCATTAGTTACCAACATCATTCTTCTCAGACCTGGAAAAGACAATACAAAAATTCATATGGAAACATAAATGACCATGAATAGCCAAAACAATCCTTATCAAAAGAAAAGTGATAGGCATCACACTTTCAGAATTCAAAATTTCCTATAAGCCTACAGTAATCAAAACAGACTGATATTGGTCCAAGAACAGGCACATAGACAAATGGAAAAGGATAGATATTCTGGAAGCAAAGCCTTATTTCCTCAACCAACTCATCTTTGACAAAGGCTCCAACAAGAACCACTGAGGAGAGGAGAACCTATTTAGTAAATGGTGATGTGAAAACTGGCTGACCACATTCAGATGATTGAAACAGGACCCCTACCTATCACCACACACAACTGCTAACTCTAAGTGGATCAAAGACCTAAACATAAAACCTCAAACTATAAGAATGTTAGAAAATACAGGAGACACCCTTATGGAAATTGGAACTGGCAATGAATTCCTATTCAGAACTCTAAAGGCCAATACCTTAAGAAATAAGATAGACAAGTGGGACCTCATCAAACTAACAAGCTTCTGCAAAGCAAAAGAAACCATCAAGAGAGCAGGGAGAGAGCCCATAGAATCGGAAAAAATATTGGCCAACTGTATATCTGACAAAGGCCTAACATCTAGGATCTACAAGGAACTCAAACCCACTGAAAGGAAGAAAAGCAAACATCCCCTTTAAAAAGTGGACAAGACATAAATAGACACTCAGAAGAAGATATATAGACAGCCAACAGACATATAAAAAAGTGCTCAGCCTCACTCATCATCTGAGAAATGCAAATCAAAACCACATTGAGATATCACCTAACCCCACAAAGAATGGCCATCATTAATAAAACAAACAACAGATACTGGTGAAGATGTGGAGAAAAAGGAATACTTCTACACTGTTGGTGGGAATGCAAACAACTGCAACCTCTTTGGAAGACAGTGTGGTGATTTCTGAAAGAACTAGAAATTGACCTTCCATATGACCCAGCAATTTCCCTGTTGGGAATATACCCGGAGGAACTCAGATCATTCTACAAAAAAGATACCCACACATGTATGTTTGTTGCAGCTCTATTCACAATAGCAAAAACATGGAACCAACCGTGTTGCCCATCGAAGCTGAACTGAATAAAGAAAATGTTTCCGGGCTCAGTGGTTTAGCCTGTAATCCCGTGCCTTGGGAGGCTGAGGTGAGTGGATTGCCTGAGCTCGCGGGCTTGAGACCCACCATGTCCACTTGTTGAGACCTCATCTCTACAGTAAATCAAAAAATTAGCCGGGCATGGTAGCACACACCTGTAGTTCCAGCTACTTGGAAAGCTGAGGCAGAAGGATTGCCGGAGCCCAGCAAGTTGAGGCTGCGGTGGCCAGGAACAGCCACTGCACTCCAGTCTGGGTGACAGAGTGAGACTCCAACTCATAAAAAAAAGAAAAAGAAAAAGAAAATGTAGTACATATGCATAGTGGAATGTTATGCAGCCATAACGAAAGACAAATATATGAACTTCACAGCAACTTGGATATATTTGGATTCGATCATACTCATTGATCTATCACAGAAACAAAGAACAAAGTACCATATGTTCTCACTCATAAGCAGACCTTGAACAATTATAATACTATAAGAAACTATTGGGCAGTAATGGGAAACTGTCAGTGGAGGGGGATAAGATAGGCAGTTGAGGGAAACTACTGGGGGGGGGAGGGTCATACCTCATCAACAAGGTTACCTGCATAATCAATGTTTGTATACCTAACCCTGAATTGTACCCCACATTTTTATAATAAAAAAATTTTAATTAAAAAAAAAGAGGACTAGATAAAAAATGTGGTACCTATACACAATGGAAAACTACACAGCCATAAAGAACAAAATCATAATCTTCACAGCAACCTGGATGGAATTAGAGTTTATAATACTGAGTGATCTGTTACAGAAACCAAGAGCTTAGTATTACATGTTCTCAACTCATAAGTGGACCTTGAACAAATACTGTATTACTATAAGAAAAGATTGAAAGTGGAGGGAAAGTGGTTGGGGGCCGGGGAGGTGGGATTGACAGTAGTTAATATCTGCCTAGGGAAGTGGGAGTCTGTCAAAACCCTGCTTGAGGTAAAACCATGGAACTAACCCTACTGCCCACTGAAAATAGACTGGATAAAGAACATGTAGTACATATACACAATGGAATATTATGCAGTCACAAAGAAGCACAAAATCATGGACTTCTCAGCAAATTGGACAGAATTGGAGTCAATCATTCTTAGCAATCTATCACAGAGACCAAGGATCCAACACCATATGTTATCATTCACAAGTGGAACCTGAAAATTAACCATAATAATGCAAGAAATGGATCAGCAGTCATGGGACACTGCCAGGGGAGGGAGGGAGTGGGGGAGCACACAGTGTACCTGATCCTAAACTACAGGAAGTGAAGACCAGTTGGAGGCCCAAACTTCATGTACACATATTACATATGTACCTATTCCTGACTTGTACCCCACATTTTTACAATAAAATAAAGTTAAAAAAAATAGGAAGAGAAAGTTCTGGCATTGAACACTGGTGATGCCTACACCATAATGTAAATGTACTAAATGCCAGTGAACTATGCAAATAAAAATAGCAACAATGAAACAAAACAAAACAAAAAGAAGTATATGAGCAGTGGAAGAGAAACAAGGTTTGGAATGAGTGAACCTCATAGTTAGTCTATAGTAAATTAGTCCAAATTTTATATATCATATAAAAAGAAACTTGATAGAAATTTTATAAAATTTGACCTCAATCATACATATGTATATTGTCTTGAAAAAAGTGATATTTTAAAATTTCAATTATTTCTTCACAAGCCAAAGAATGTTTAACAAAACATATTAGGGAAAACCAGAACTATAGACATTCCAGGCAAAGGGTTTTCACATTTATATTGTTTGTTGTTGTTGTTGTTGTTTTTGAGTTGGAGTCTCACTCTGTCACCCAGACTGGAGTGCAGTGGCCGCTCCCGGCCACCTCAACCATAACCTGCTGGGCTCCGGCGATCCTTCCCCTCAGACTTCCAAGTAGCCGGAACAACAGGCACGTGCTACCATGCCTGGCTGATTTTTTTATTTATTGTAGAGATGAGGTCTCACTGCCCAGGCGGGTCTCGAACCTGTGGGCTCAGGCAATCCACTCACCTCAGCCTCCCAAAGGCACGGGATTACAGGCTGAGCCACCGATCCCGGCTCACATTTATATTGTTAAAGCACCCTATAAAAATCATAACTATATATTATCTCACCAATTATAAATGAGAGTAATAATATTTACAGATTTTAATCATATCAATAAATAAAACATATCGTTTTAAATATGTACTAATCATGAGTATATTGCAGCATATTTGTTTTTTATTTATGACATTTTTCTTATTCTGTGAATTATCTATTCAAGTCATTAAATCAATTTTATTTTTATCTTTTAAAACTAAACTATCACAATAAAAATAGCATATGTAATTTCTGAATTCTTAAATATAATCAACAAAAGAAAAGACGATAAAATTAGCAAATGAGAGGAAAGTAATGAAACATTAAAAAAGGCTATATTCGGACTTCCAGCAAGATGGTGACAGGGCAGCTTGGTCCGTGAGACACTCCAAGAAAGAGAACACACAGAAAGACTCTAGGTCTCTCCCACGGGCTGCATCTCCCATCTCCGGCAGCCTGCTCTTCATAGGGAGTTCAACCACTGCCCCAGCTGAATCATGACAGTGGTCTGGGCTGTCACCACAGCCACGGATGCCACTATGATGATCATTACCCTGCCCATGACTGAGGCAACTGATGACCTCAGACCGTGAGGCCCCCGCAAGCAAGATCTACTGAGATTGCCACCGCCGGGGCTGCTGCTGCCACTGCCACCACCACATCATGCCCCTTGCCCAGAGCCAGGCTTGTAAAACTCCTCCTGTGAAACGGGAGGTGGCACTGCTTCTACCGTTGCTGACTCCCTCCCATCCTGGGCACCCTCCAAATTGCAGGCTTCAGCAGTTGCCGATAAAAGTCAACTGGAGAGGTGAGATAGCACCACCTGCTGGGGATCCAAGGTAACAACATCAAAAGGGAAATGACAGAAGCTTTTTCCACTTGATAAATAGACAAGGCCAGATCTGAGTAATAGACTGGGCAGGGAGCCCAGATCTGAAATATCCTTCACAGCAGGACAGTGGCAACTGACCCTAACTGTGAACAAATCTACCAGCCTACAAAGACAGCTAGAAATCAGAGCTGAAGGGGCATTGAACTTAAACGGAAAGGATCAGAGTGTACTTGGTTGATTCTGTTACTTTATTGACTTTAATCTATTTCTTTTCTTTTTGCTTTTTTTTTATTTCTCTGTAAACCCCATCTTTGTATAGAGGAATATCACATCAATAATGAAGTTGGTAAGCTTGTATGTTAGAATCATTGTATGTTTTAGCTTTTTGTATGGTTATTGGTTAGTTTTTAGTCGTGGTTATTGTTTTTATTTTTATTGGTTTCAGTATTTGTGTCTCTTTTCACTTGTTAATCGGTATACTCATCTGTTTTCCCTCTTATGCCTCTCTCTCTCCACCCCTCTCTTCCCCCCACTGCCTGCTCCATTCTCTTCACTCTGTTAACCTCATATTGCTTTCAGGGAGCAAGCCTATAGCCCCACTTCATGGACAGATTCCAAGGCAGTGGGAAGTGGGATTCAGATTATCCATACACCTGTCGGTGGATACCAGGATCTGCAGATAGATTTTGAATCACAGCTTCCCCTTAATTAAAATCTCAAAACTGCAAAAAGGACCACCCCCAACCTACAGTCCAACTGCAGAATTGAACAAAGCAAGAGGAAATACATGAGGAAGAATAGGAGATTGAACAAACAGAAGCAAAAGCAACCCCTCCACTCCAGAATAACAGAATTGAAAAAGACGGGGAAGTGGAGGGAAGGAAAAAGTAGAGAGGAAAAATCTGCACAAATGAAAAACAACCAAAAGAAGAATATAGGTCTCACACAGACCCCTGGGAGGACAGATACTGAGAAAACAGACCTCGGAACACAAGCAATGAAGAGCCCCCAGAATGACTGATCACATACGACAAACACAGACATCAAGACATTAATAGAGAGAATAAAAAGAATTGAGGAGAGACAAGAGGAAAATAGGAAAGAGCTGATGACTGAAATAACAGCAGTAAAGGATACTGTGATGAAATAAATAACAAACTAATAAGCATGGAAAGCAGAATTAGCCAAGCAGAAAAATCTCAGAGTTTGAAGACCAAATTACAGAACTAACCCAAACTGTCAAAAACATAGAAAAGAAGCTTAAAAAGACAGAACAAAACCTTCAAGAGATGAATGATCACTTCAAGAGACCGAACCTAAGAGTAATTGGCCTTCCTGAGGCAGAGAGAAAAACAGAGGCCACACTGGAACAAACATTTCATGAAATCATTCAAGAAAACTTCCTTCATCTCATCAAGGATGAAAAAATTCAAACACAAGAGATTCAGAGAACCCCTGCAAGACAACAAATGAGAAGACCAACACCCAAATATATAATAATTCACCTAAACAAAGTAGGTATAAAAGAAAAAATCCTAATGGCTGCAAGAGAAAAAGGACAGACTACGTACCAGGGAAGACCAATTAGAATAGCAGCAGATTTATCCACAGAAACCCTACAGGCTAGGAGAGCTTGGAGCCCTATCTTCAAAGTTCTAAAAGATAAGCAATTTCAATCGAGAATAACCTACCCAGCCAAGTTAAGCTTCATCAGTGAGGGAGAATTGAAATCTTTCCCAGATATCCAATCCCTAAGAACCTACACTGCCACCAGACCACCTCTACAAGTAACATTTAAGAAAGTACTGAACACAGAAGAAAAGGAAAAAAGAACAACAATGTTCTTCACAAGAGTACAGGCAAAAGATGAAAAACACACATGAACCAACTTCAAAACCAAAAGAAAGATAACAAACAGGAACAACAACAACCCTGTAAGAACCTTATGATAGGGATCAACTTTCACATTTCAATAATTAGCCTGAATGTGAATGGTCTGAATGTACCACTGAAAAGACATAGAATGACAAAATGGATAAAATATCACCAGGCAACAATTTATTGCCTTCAAGAGACTCACCTCACCAGAAAGGACACTCACAGACTCAAAGTAAGAGGATGGGAAACAAACGTTCAGGTGAATGGAACACAAAAGAAAGGAGGAGTCAGACCCCTATCTATCTCCATACACAAAAATTAACTCCAAATGAATCAGAGACCTAAATATGAAACCTCAAACCATAAAAACCTTAGAAAATGCAGGACACATCCTTATGGAAATTGGGACTGACATCCAATTCCTGAACAAAACCAAAAATGCTCGGGCCATAAGAGATAAGATAGACAATTGGGACCTCATTAAACTGACAAGCTTCTCAAAGCCAAAGAAACCATCAAGAGAGCAGGGAGACAGTCCACAGACGTGCAAAAATTATTTGCCAACTCCATGTCTGACAAAGGCCTAACATCTTAGCTCTACAAGTAACTCAAATGTGCTGAAAAGAAATAAACAAACAACCCCATTATAAAGTGGGCAAAAGATATGAACAGACACTTATCAAAAGAAGACATCCAAGTGACCAACAGACACATGAATAAATGTTCAACCTAACTAATCATCAAGGAGATGCAAATTAAAACTGCACTGAGATACCACTTAACTCCAGTCAGAATGACATTATCAATAACTCAAAAAATAACAGATGCTGGAGAGGATGTGGTGAAAAGGGAACACTGCTACAATGTTGGCGGGAACATAAACTGGTGCAACCTCTGTGGAAAGCAGTATGGCAGTTCCTAGAAGTTCTAAATGTTGACCTCCCATATGACCCTGCAATACCCCTACTGGGAATATACCCTGAAGAACTCAAATCACTCTGTAAAAAAGATACCTGCATACATATGTTTATCGCAGCATTGTTCACAAGAGCAAGAACCTGGAACCAACCATGTTGTCCATCAAAAGAGGACTGGATTTAAAAAATGTGGTACATATACGTGATGGAATACTACACAGTCATAAAATAGAACAAAATCATGAATTTCACAGCAACCTGGATGGAACTAGAGTCCATAATACTCAGTGATCTCTCACAGAAACAAAGATCTGCATATCACATATTCTCACTCATATAGTGGACCTTGAACATCTATTACATACTATAAGAAAAAGATTGACAGTGGCGGAAAACTATGGGGGGGATAGGGAGGGGAAGGAAGGTGGGATTAACAGTAGTCAATATCTGTCTGGGGATGGGGAGACACCCCTTATCAACAAGGGTGCCTGAACAATGCATATTTGTATACCTAACCCTTAACTGTACCCCACAATTTTAAAATAAAAAAATGTTTTTTAAAAAAAGACTGTATTTGATTTAAAAAGCAGAATTCAAAGCAAATGTAAAAATTGCCACAACAAATCTAAATGGGCTAAATCCTTCTTTAAAACACATTGACTTTCATATGAGTTACAACAATGAAATCAAACTGTTTCTGAAAGGACACGTTTTTTTTTAAAAAAATACATAAAGTAGCACAAAGTAAAAAATAAAATATGACAATTGATTCATCTGAGAGGATGCGTGAAGAGGGTAGTCATGGGAATTTAGAGAAAGGAAAAATAATGTAGTGAAACAATTTAATGTGATTAAATGTAGATTATGTAAAATACTGTGGCAGTGTATGCAACAAAATATAGAGCTCAAGAATTTATATATAAATATAGGCATCTTTAGAAATGTATTATATGATTAAGATGACAATAATAATCAGCAGTACAAGAATGTATTTTATTTCTCAATGGGATGCTTTTGGTATTTTGAGTATTTTTGTGTGTGTATGCAACATAATCCCACATATTCCAAGCCATTTAGCATCTATCATTATTAGATTCTAAATATCAGTAGCACCCCCTTCCAAGTCATTGTAATACACAAAAATGCCCATGCAAATTTACCAGTTTATCTTAAAGGGAAGACATTGCTCATAGCTGACTAGTATTGCTATAAAAAGTAGGGAAAAATTGTGCTATTCATTTGTAAAAATGATGCTAAAAATAAAATTAGGTAATATATTCTAGTCACTTTCATATAAACAAAAGATTTTATATTAAAAAAGTAAAATCACACTAGGAAAGTACTGTGAATAATTATTGATCTTGGGCTTTAGTTGTAACCACAGTGGATCAAATTATAAAGACAATTACTGTTAGATGTTTATTTGGTAATGCTAATAAATTCTAAAAATATATTAAATGTAAATGACAAACTTTGAAAATATTTATAAGCTTAACTAAAATGAAAGTAAATATTCTTAAATTATTACATTTTAAACAATGATTTAAAAATATGCAAATAGTGAAACAAAAAATATTCCAACTTACAAATATTCAATAAATTCAAATTAAAGTAGAATGTTTTATTTCATGAGTTGACAAAAATAAAAACAAAAGTAACAATACCTAGTGAGAGTGTAGATAAGAAAATTGGCACTCTCACATGTTGCTGATGGATTATTTGGAAATATGTAACAAACGCCCCAAAATATGTATACTAAATGCACAGGAATTTCTACTCCTGGAAATTTATCTTTAAAAAATAATGAAAAACTTACAAATACAGAGATGATCATGATAGCATCGCTTTTTGAGGATATAATTTTTTAGTGATTTAATTTATAGGTTATATAATAAAGAGACCCTTAAATATATGGCATGAGTAAAATATACATTTGTTTCTTTCTTAAATAAACAGCCTTTCTAATCTCAGCATATAGGTTTGATTTTCATATCTAAGACCACTGTTACAGTTCTCATCAACTTCTAGCCAAGAGGAAGGTAGGGAAAACCACAGTAGTACAGAACATTCATTTATTTTTGAAGACAGAACTAGAAAGGGGAACATGACACTTCTACTCACATCCCACTGACCAGATTAGAATCACATGGCTAAAGTTGCAAAGAAGTGTGGCAAATGTAGTTTTAAGTTGTGCATTCATGGGTTAAACTAATGAGTTCAATTATTAAGGAGAGAATGGAGATGGATATACATCTAACAGTTTCTGCCACAGTGAAATATTACAAACAACCAAAATGTTCAAGATTTTGGTTAAACAGACAGGTAGATATGTATTCATATGATGGAATAGTCTGCAACCATTAAAATTAGTGCTGAGGAGGAACATTCTATTATCTATTGGGGAAAAAATGCATTGTCCAAATATTGTGTCAGTTGTCTTACTACACTGCAGACAGACATCTGACAGCAAGTACACGGTGTCTTTAACAGTACATGTTCCTATTTGATGATCTTGTTGTACACTTAAAGCTGAGTCAGACTTCAGCAAATACATGGGATGTATTTTTCCAAATTATTTTCCTAACTCCTGCTGCATTGTTTTGTTTTCCTCCATTTGTGGATAATCCTAATCAGTGCTTCTATCCCAGTGTTTAATGCAATAATTGACATTTTTCATTGAGTGCTTAAGTATCATTCACAATGCCAAGCATTTCCTTCCATTAAGTCCTTTATTTTCAAATATCCCCAAGAGGCAGGTACCAAAATTATCTTCAATTTTGCTCACAAATAAGGAAACTCAGGCACAGAGAGGTTAAACTTACCCATATGTACATAATAAGTAGCAAAACCAGAATTACAACTTCAATCTCACTCTTAAGCCTGTACTCTAAAACACTAATATTTTGGTTTAGTTTGTGTCTTTTTTGTTTTACTTTTTATTGAAGCATATTAATTGCACTTATTTATGGGGCACATGCAATAGTTTGATACATGCATACAATGTGCCGTGGTCAAGTCAGGGTAATTATGATATCCATCATCTCAAACATTTGTAATTTTTGTGTGTTGTTGTGTTGGGAACATTTCAAATTTTCTTTTCTAGTTATTTTTAAATATACAATAAATTATTATTAACTCATTAACTATAGTTACCCACCTGTGTTATTAAGCACTAAATTTTATTCCTTTTATCTAGCTGCATCTTTTTACCCATTAACCAACATTTATTCACCCTCTTCCTCATCCCCCATCTGCACAGCCACTGTTAACTATCTTCTACTTTCTATCTTCAGGAGATCAACTTTTTAACTCCCATACATGAGTGAAAACACACAATATTTGTTGTTCTGTGTCTGGTTTTATTTCACTTATGTGATGACCTCCAATTCCATCCATGTTGTTGCAAATGACAGAATTTTATTAAAAAATAATATTCCACTGTGTATATAGACCACATTTTCTTTATTCATTCTTCGGTTCATGAACACTTAAGTTGATTTCATATCTTGGCTATTGTGAATAGTTGTGCAATAGAGGGGCAGGTATCCCTCTGATATAATGACTTTTTTTTTCCTTTGAAGAAATGCCCAGTAGTGGGATTGGTTGGATCATGTGGTAGCTCTATTTTTTAGTTTTTGAGTAGGCTCCATACTGTTTTCCATAATAGCTGTATTAATTTACATTCCCACCTATAGTATATGAGTTCTCTTTTCTCTTCAGTTTTATTATCATTTGCCATTTTTTGTCTTTTTGATAATAGCCATTCTAACTGGGGTTAGATAATATTGCATTGTAGTTTTGGTTTACATTTCACTAATTATTTGTGCGGTTCAGCTTTTTAAAATATATATATACCTGTTGACCATTAGTATGTTTTCTTTTAAGAAATATCTATTCAGCACCTTTGCCCACTTTTTCTTTTTCTTTTTTTAAAACTACTGAGCTATTTGATCTCCTTATATATTGTAGATATTAGTTACTTGGACGAATAATTTGAAAATATTTTCTCCTATTCTACAGTTTATCTCTCACTGTGTTAATTTTTTTCTGTGCAGAGGATTTTGAGTTTAATATAGTCCCATTTGTCAATTTTTGGTTTTATTGCCTATGATTTTGAAGTCTAACCCCTAGAAATCCTTGCCTAAACCAATGTCCTGGAGCATTTCCCCTATGCTTTCTTCTAGTAGTTTTAAAGTCGCAAGTCTTATGTTTAAGTCTTTAATCCATTTTGAATTGATTATTGTACATGGTGAGAGCTAGGGGTCTAGTTTAATTATTCTGTACATGGATATTCAGTTTTCCTAGCATTGTTATTGAAGAGGATTACTTTTCTCACTCTATATTCATGGACCCTTTGTTAAAAATCATTTGGGTGTACATATGTGGATTCATTTCTGAATCTTTTATTTTGTTTCATTGTTCTATGTGTCTCATTTTATACCAATACCATGCTGTTTTGGTGACTATAGCCTTGTTGTATATTTTGAAGTCGGATAGTGTGATGCCTCCAGTTTTGTTCTTTTTACTCAGTACTGCTTTGGTGATTGGGTGAATTTTGTGGTTCCATATGCATTTTAAGATTTTTTTCTGTTTTTATGAAGAATGCCATGGGTATTTTGATAGGAATTTATTAAATCTGTAGGTTGTTTTGGGTGGTATAGTCACTTTAACAGTACTAATTAAACCACCCATGAGCACGAGATTTGTGTGTGTGTGTGTGACCTCTTCAATTTCTTTCATCAGAGTTTTTTAGTTTCCACTGCAGAGGTCTTTCATACCCTTAGTTAAGTTGTTTCTAGGTATTTTATTTTGTGTAGCTATTGCAAATGGAATAGTTCCATTGATTTCTGCTTCAGCTAGTTTGTGATTGCTGTATAAAAATGACACTGATTTTTTATGTTAATTGTGTATTCTGCAACTTTACTGAATTGGTTTATTAGCTCTGAAAGTTGTGCGTGTGTGTGTGTGCGTGTGTGTGTGTGCGTGCATATGTGTGTGTTTCATTAGTTTGCTATTGTGAATAGTGCCGCAGTGAGCAAATGAGTACAGCTATCTTTCTTATCTAATAAATTATATTCCTTTGGGTATATCCCTAGTAGTGGGATTGCTGGTTCAAATGGTAATTCAGATTTTAGTTCTTTGCAAAATCTCCATAATATTTTTCACAGAAGTTGAATTACTTTACACTCCCACCAAAGGAACTGGGTGTGCCCTTTTCTCCACTATCATATCAATATATGTTGTTCTTTGACTTTTTAATAATAGCCATTCTGACTGGTATAAGATGAAATTTCATTATGGTTTAATTTGCATTTCTTTGATTACTAATGATATTGAACATTTTTTCATGTTTGGTTGACCACTTGTGTGTCTTCTTTTGAGAAGTGTCTACTCATACACTTTGTCTACTTTTTGATGGGGTTGTTTTATTCATGTTGAATTGTTTGAGTTTTTTATAGATTACGGATATTAGCCCTTTATCTGAGGTGTACTTTGCATATATTTTTTCCCATTCTATAGGTTTTCTGTTCCCTCTGTTGATTATTTCTTTTGCTGAGCAGAAACATTTTAGTTTAATTAAATCCCACTTATTTATTTCTGTTTCTGCCACAACTGCTGTTAGAATGTTTGTTGTAAATTCTTTCCTTAGGCTGATGTCCAGAACAGTGTTTCCTAGGTTTGCTCTTAGAATTTTAATAATTTTAGGCCTTACATTTACATCTTTGAGAGTTAGAAACCCAGTATCATTGTTCTGCATATGGATAGCCAGTTTTCTCAGCACCATTTATTGAATAGGATGTCTTTCCCCATTGCTTATTTTTGTTGGCTTTGTCAAAGATCAGTTAATTCTAAGTATGTAGCTTTATTTCTGGGTTCTCTATTCTGTTCCATTGATATGTTCTTTTTTTTTTCTTTTTTTTTTTGAGTTGGCGTCTCACTCTGTCACCCAGACTGGAGTGCAGTGGCCGCCCCCAGCCACCGCAGCCTCGACCTGCTGGGCTCCAGCTATACTTCCGCCTCAGCCTTCCAAGTAGCCAGAATTACAGGCATGCGCTACCACGCCCGGCTGATTTTTTGATTTATTGTAGAGATGAGGTCTCGCTGCCCAGGCGGGTCTCGAACCGGTGGGCTCAGGCAATCCACTCACCTCAGCCTCCCAAAAGCACAGGATTACAGGCTGAGCCACCAAGCCTGGCGATATGTTCTTTTTTTAAAAAACAAACAAACAAAAAAAACTTTTCATTTTACTGAGTTTTTACACTTTTTAGTTTATATTTTATTTAGTTCTGCTCTGATTTTTTTTAATTTCTTTCCTTGTCTTAATTTTTGGTTTTGTTTGTTTTTGTTTTTTTTAAATTCCTTGAGGTATATCTTTAGGTTATTTATTTGAAATCCTTCCACTATATTGATGTAGATATTTTATTGAGATAAACTTTCACATTAGCACTGTTTTCCCTGTAGCCCATAAATTTTGGTATGTTTTATTTCCATTTTTATTTGTTTCCATTTTTCAAATTTTCTTCTTAATTTCTACGTTGACTTAAGGTTCATTTAGAAACATGTTGTTTAATTTGTATGGGTTTGTACAATTTCCAAATTGATTTCTAATTTTGTTTCATTATGGTCTGAGAAGATATTTGATATGATTTCTATTTTTAAAATTTGTTGAGACTTGGTTTGTCAAGTAACATATGAACTGCCCTGGAGAACGTTCTGTGTATTGAGAAGATGTGTATTCTGCATTTGCTATTGCATAAAAGTTCCATAAATTCCCACTAGATCCATTTAATCTAAAGCACATTTCAAATACAATGTTTCTTTGTTGATTTTCTGGGTATACAACCTGTCCAATCCTGAGAGTGGCATGTTGAAGTCACCAACTATTATCGTATTAGAGTCTATCACTCCCTTGAGATCTAATATTTGCTAATATATGGTGTTGGGTCCATATATATTTAGAATCATTATATTCTCTTGCTCAACTAATCTCTTTTCATTATATAATGACCTTCTTTTGGTTTTCTTTTACTGTTTTTGACTTAAAGTATGTTTTATCAGCTATAAATATAGCTATTCCTGCTCACTTTTGATTTCCATTTGTGTGGAATATCTTTCTACATTTTTTCCCTTTCAATCTATATGTTTCTTTACAGGTGATATGAGTTTTTTGTAGACCAAATACAGCTGGGTTGTGTGTGTGTGTGTGTGTGTGTGAATGCATTCAGCAAGTCTATTTTAAGTAGATAATTTAATTTGTTTGCACTCAAGGATATTTGTGATAGGTGAGGACTTATTCTTGTCATTTTGCTAAGTATTTTCTGATTGGTATATCTTTTGTTCCTTTTTTCCTCACTCATTGTTTGTCATTGCAATGTAGTTTTTCCTTGCTTTTTATGCTTCTTGTGTTTTTATGTTGATATCTGAACATCTGGTATTACAGTCACTTCTTCCAATTTTATGAACTGCATTTCATAGAAAAAGACATTCTTTTTTTAAATAGATGTATCCATAGTGTTGGCTTTCTAGGGTGCTTTGACTTTGATTTTTAAGTGGGTACAGTAGTGTAGTTTCCATTCACATACAGATTTCATCAGCTGTAATCAGTGTCAGTGGTGTCAGAGTTTCTCAGTGTCTTAGGCTGTGATTGTTAGGGTAGACTGTGGCAAAGTTTTACTGCAGACAGGGACACCAGGCAGGTTTGTTGTTGAGCATTATTGATCTTGGTGATGGGCTGGGCATACTGTTCTCACATCTCCCAGTGGCATATGTGGGTGCTGCTGGTGGTGGATCTCAGCGACCCTATTTTGGGACCTCTAGGCAGCTTTCTAATTCTTCACAGTGGCAGTGGTAACATGGGCAAGAGGAGTGGTCTTTTGGCCTCTGTATGGCATGCATGGTTTTAAACACAGTAGATGCTGTGGGAAAACATTAAGTGGTACACCTGAATATCAGTGGTGGTGGCGCCAGGCTGGGCTGGCCAATCCTCAGGATTCTGATAGGCATACACAAGTGGTAGTGGCAAGAGGGTTGTTTTCATCCTCAAGCCTCTGGAAGGCATATGCAGGACTTAGTCATGACAGTCAAAGAAGGTAAACCCCCAAATCTTTGGACAACACATGTGGGCACCAGCAGTGGTGGTGCTGGGCAGGGCTAGCCTGTCGCCAGGCCTCCGAATGTTATATGCCAGCACCTGTGGTTGCAAGCAAAGCAGATAGATCCCCAGGTTCCTGGACAAAACATTTAGGCACTGCCAGTGGGCAGGACAGACCTGTCCTCAGACCCCTAGGTGGCACATGAATATTGTGGTGTTGGTGGACAGAGTGAGCCTGTTGTCAGGGTTCTCAATATTGTGTGCAGGTGCCATCAGTGGAAGGTGGAGTAGGTCAGTCCCCAGGCTTCCAGATGGCACACATGTGTGACTGTTGCAGTAAATGGGTGTGGACTGATCCTTGGGCCCTATAATGGCATATGGATAGGTAAATCCTCAAACCCTCTGAAGGTGCACGCAGGTGTGAAACATTCCTGCCATTAGAAGGGGTGGGGTTGTTTTCAGTGACAGCAACCCCAGGAAAGCAAATCTCAGGCTCTGGGAAGCACATGCTTTAACTTCCTTTTTCCTGAAGCCAGTCTTCTTGGTGCACTGAACTGCCTGTTCCTTGGAGTGAGAAATGCTGTGTGGGCCATAGTGCTGGGAATCTAGCTGCACTGTTGGGTCTACAAGGCCTCACAATGCTGTGACTTTGGGGGTGGATGTGGAGGGATGTCAATGGGGCTCCAGAGATGTGGAGATGTGAGAGCTGTTGCACTTTAGGGCAAAATGCAGTCTGACAGGCAGGGGCTGGGTCTTCAATAGGCACCATGCTGGAGCTTCATGGATCTAGGGGTCAGGAGGGATCCAATGCAAACTCCCTCTCTGGAATTCTATTATTGCATGGACTCTAAACAGTTCTTTATACTAGGCCCAGGGTCCACGAGGGTTGAGGAGTTTTCCCATGGGGAAAATTTTAGGAGTTCACAGTGGAAATGTGAACCACTTGAGGAACCTCCCTTACCTATCCCTTTCTCTTTTTTTTTTAATCAATATTTTTTATTATGATGTGGGGTACAGTTAAGGGTTAGGTATACAAATACGTTTCATTCAGGCACCCTGTTGATAAGAAGTGTTTCCCTGTCCCCAGACAGATATTTGCTTTCAATGGAGAGTTACTGCTTGCTCCAAGATAATCCCGGCTGGACCAGCTGCTTAGCTTCCTTTTCCTTCCATGCCTCAGAGGGTTCCAGTCAATTAATTCCCAGTCGAATTTCAGTGTTTTCTCTTAGCTCTATTCTACTTGTGGTTATATACTAGCTCTTTTGGTCCTTCTTTGTAGAGGAGGTAAGTGCAGGGCACTTCTAGGCAGTCAACTTCTGACAAATGTTTTATATAATCATATGATATAAATTTAATAACGTCTTATTTACATGACAAGTTATGTTTAGAAATATGTACATAATATATGTGTATATTATGTATATATTTATATATCAGAGAAACAAACAAACAAACAAAACCTCATATGATATATCCCAAATTCAAACATATTGACTCAGGTTTTTCCAAGCTAGTTGCTTCTCTCCACTAATGCTTCTGATGGAAGTTTGGCACCAATTATTTAATAAGTTCAGCTGAAGGGACTTTATTTTCCTCATTTCACTTTACAGAATATCATACTCCAGCAAAAAAAGAATTATCTAACAAAAAATGGGAAGACATGTCTTTAAGAAAAATTGTAACTGGAAATATTTGGAAATACCAATACTTAATGTATCAGCACTGTCACACTATCTTGACTATAAAGGAAGAAGATAAAATCATTTAATAGCCCCCACAAGCAATAAAGTAGCCAATGGTGGCATTGCTCTAGGACTGGGGGAAAAAAGAAAATTCTACTTTTCTTATACATATGGCCCTCCTTACCTTTCCTGCAGCCCTAAGCCCTAAACAGTGGACAAGCAAGGAGATTAACCACCATCACAAATTCCATATTTTATCTACTGTGATTTTCTGGAGGAATGATTTCTCCCTGTCTATCTGACTGAGAAGTGATTGAAATCTGTAAAAATGAACAATGAAAAGTGATTATACAATGGAACTTTCATGGAAAAAAATCTCATTTGTTTTAAGACTCATCAATATAGGCAGATATCATAATAAAATATGAACATAAGGTAGGAAGCCTACTTGCCTTATGCAACTCTAATAATTGGAAACTTTAACAATGACCTGTGATCATGGTGCTTGATTACTACCTACCACACCCTTCTAGTCAATAAGCCATCTTGAAGCCATCTTCCTAACTACCACGAAAGTACTGCATTTCTCCATGTCTCATTTCTTCAGGACTATTGTCTCTGTGAATGGATACTCATGAATTTATAGGTAATTCTATCCCAAATAACGTATTTGCCTTTAAACAGTGGCCTCCTAGAGATGGTGCCTTATCACACTGCAAGATAATCTATTAGTAACTTCAAGTGTAATTGCAGACTTGTGAATTCCATTATACCAAATACAAATTCTGAAGAAAAGTTCAGCCTGTTCATTCTCAACCTTTCTTCACTTTTTTTGCATAACATACTTGGTTATATATAAACAAAAATCCAATTAATACTGCTGTAGAAGACAGAAAATATAGAAAAGCTAAGGAAAATTAAAACCCATATAATTATCTTAATTTTTAATATTACAGAGCATTACTTGGTCTTTTATTTTAGACATATGTGTATACCTAAATATTTTTACACAAACTACAACTATAAACTACATATTGTTTTGCAATCTGACTTTTTTCAGTTAACAATATAGCATACACATTTCTCTGTACAATTAACATTTTTCTACAGCATAAATTTTAATAGTTTTTCCCTTTACTTTGAATCTTCTCAAGCCAATGGGCTCAAGTAAGCATTCAAGCTACCACATATGAACAGTACATTGATATGTGTCTCATCCCCTTGATAGTTTTCTGTCCTTGTGGCTTCTCTTTTCTTTTTTTGAATAGGAGTCTCCTGGAGTGCAGTAGCACACTCACTGTCACTGCAGCCTCTACCTGCTGGGCTCAGGTGATCCTTCCTCCTCAGCTTACAAGTATCTGAAACCACAGGCACGTGCCCCCACGCCTAGCTAATTTTTTGATTTATTGTAGAGATGAGGTCTCGCCACGTTGCCCAGACTGGTCTCAAGCCACTGGACTCAGGCAATCCTCTCACCTCCACCTCCCCAAATGCTAGGATTACAGGCACGAGTCACCATGCCTGGCTCCTTGTGGCTTTTCAACTGTCAACATTTTAGAGAAGGGACCTTCTTTCTGCATTTTACTCTTAGAAATTCCATCTGGCAAACATAATTGGCTTTAGTAGTAGAGATACTTGTGCTATCATTAAAATTTTTCAAAAATTATAAAATAGATGAATGGAAATTAAGATTTTTATCTTTCAATTCAGCCTTAGAGTCTTCTTAATTTTTTGTGTGAAAAAAAGACAGAGGCACAAAATATCAGTGTTAGATTAGCTCTTAGAGATTTTGCAATCCAATTCAGAGAATTTTATATACTTTAAACTAATGCTAAGTAAAGTAGACTATGTTGTTCAAAGTCATATAGCATGTTAAGGTCATTGCTAAGACTAGAACCCAATATTTCCAACTCCTTAAAATTCAGTGCTTTTTCAATATATCCCACTGCTGTATTGTCACCATAGGCTCTGAATTTTAGCAGGAAAAAAAAAACGATAGCACTTGACTGTGTTTTTAACTAATTTAGTGCTTGAAAATGCAGACAAAAATTCCCAATTTTTATCTTCATGCATTGCAAAAGACAATGAGAGCCAAAACCAGCCACCCTCACATTTTGGCTAGGACACTGCCTACATTAAAATGGCTTTGCTATTCCACTTTATTCAGTCACATTTTTTAAAAGTCTTCTGGGAAAGTCTGGTCCAAACAACTGGTTTGATTGTTCATTACAGAAGCTTAATGAAAAATCTATCAACTCTTCAATGGAAAACACAGACAGAAATTTTCACTGTAAGAGTATTTGAATCACTTACACCCAAATCCTCACCTTGCTGTTTTTGCCAATCTTGGACTGTTGTATAATGATGGTTTACTCACTTTTAATGAAGTTAACACATTGAAAGACCCACCTTAAACTAAACCTTTAATTCTCAATAAGTTCTGACCTTATTTTCCTCCTATCTAATACAATGCTGAAATTTTGCAAAGGTGGTAGTCTTATTTACTGTGTGAATCAATGAAATCAGCTTCATCTTATCAACAGGTTGTGTTGGTGATGAAGCCAATTGATTGACAGCAACTTGAGAGCTATGGATAGGTCATCAGGATATCCTTTCACAGGAGTCTTCATGTTTATAAAGTTCTTATCATCACCACACAGCATTTGCATGAGAAGTAAAGAGTGACAAAGACTCTCCTTGACCAAATTTTAGGCTGGCTCCTTTGAGCTTTCTTCATGACAGAGCCTTAATTTTGCCTCTCCCCTCAACTGTCCTGGCCTATTCTTGCCACACCCACACCACCCAGTATTAGCAGAAATCCTGCTAAGTTAGTTTGGAGAGAATTTCCCACCCTTGATGTTTCCTCTTAGTAATTTTTTACCCATTGATTGCCTGACTCTGATTATTGGCTATAAATTGCCAGATGTTTTTGCTGTATTCAGAAGAGTTAAGTCCAGTCTTTCTTCCCTGTTGCAATAGTCTTGACACCTATTGCAAATACTACTAAATAATTTCTTTCTTACTGTTTGAACAAGTGTCGGCATATTTTTTTCTTTAACAGGGGCAGGGTGCTAATGCAACAACATTGTCTTAAGAATTTCAAGGGAAACTGGCTGCACAGTGTTGTTCGGGCTTCTGTGGAAGAGAATGACCTTCAATGGATGGAAAATTGTACTTCAAATTGACCAGAGTAGCACTGCCAGGGAAAAAATGGCAATCTCATATTGAAAACTAGACTAAACAAAAACTATAAAATACTGGAAAAGGCAAAGGGAATGCTTATTCCTGTGACAACCAGTGTCACATAATGTTAATGTCTAGAGGATTCAAGATGGCTACCATAGAACAGCAGACTGGCACTTGTCTTGTGGAGCAAGACAGGGAACAGAGACTCCACCATGATAGACAAAGACACCCTGAGTACTTTTGGACAGGTGAAAGACCCTGCAAAGATCTCTTTTAATACAAAGGGACCAGAAAGTGATGGCAGATGCAGGGATCTGAGTAAAGGAGAGTGGGTGAGTAATTCTAAGACACTTTAAGTCAGTTCACTGCCAAATGTGCATTATCACTCCCATGTGAAAGAAGTCCTGGTCAAGACACAGTGGTGGGCAACTGGAACCCAAGTGGAATAGGAAACAAAATCCATGCCTGGTCAGTCACCATGAACATGCCTTCTGCCAGTGAAGTATGGTGGCTGGTTCCCAGGCAGAGAAAGCCCTCCTGAAGAGTGAACCCTGCTAGTGCCCACTGCCAACTAGTGACCATCTTCCCAGCCAGATCAAAAATAATCACTTTAAGCCCTGTGTGTCTGCAGAACAGATCCCTCCTTCCCCTGTGGCAGGAAACTTGCTTTTTTTCAAGAACAAAGCGCTCATTTGATCAGGGAGGGAGCAACATGAAAGACACCCAAAAACTTTCTTGATGGAAAGAAAGACATCTGGACAGCAAACCACGGGTAGCAGATGGGGGGCCCATGCCCCTACTCACTCTCTGCAGAGTGCTAGTAGCAGGGGCTAAAAACTAACTCAACTAGATTAACAGCAGAAGATAAAATCTACAGGATAGAAACCTACCACAGAAGCAGGAGCAGGAACAGAAGTTAATGCCCCTGCCACTCTCACTGAGTGACCACAGAAAGGAACATAGAGGAAAGGGTCATTGATTAGCTTCAGAGGGAAAAAAAGAGGAATTATAAAGAGGGAAGAAAGGCCTGTCACAAAGGAAAAAAAATCAATGAACAAACAGAGGTAATGCTCTGAGTTCTGAAGAGACAGTTGCTGAAAAAAACAGCATCAGAGCACAAGCAATGGAAACTACCCAGGACAGCCTGTCTCAGATGGCCGTCACAGAAACCAGAGATTGGATGGCTAAAATGAACATAGAGGACCAAGAGAAACTAGAAGCAAAATACCAAAGTTGCATAGTAAATAAATGCATAGTTGCCCAACTTCAGAAAGCCCAAAAGTCTATTTGGAAATTATGGAAATGAAATAAATTACAAAAAGAAAAAGAAAACACAGTAACAAGCATAAGGAACACGATCAACCAAGCAGAGGAAAGACTCTCAGAGCTTGAAAACCAAAATATGAAATTTACCCAGTCTGACAAAAACATAGGGGAAAAACTCAAAAAGAAGGAGCAAAGCATCTGAGAGATGTGGGACTGTGTCAAGAAGCCAAATCTAAACCTGATTGGTATTCCTGTTCCAGAAAGGAAAACCGAGAACATCATGGAACAAACATCCCATGAGGTCATCCAAGAAAATGTTACACATTTTGCTAAAAAGGGACTATTCAACCTCAAGACAGTCAGAGAATACCTGAAAAATAATACAAGAAGACAATCACCAAGACACATAGTAATCTGCCTCCACAAAGTAATCATGAAGGAAAAAAAAAATCCTAGAGGCAGCAAGAGAGAAACATAAGACTACTTTCAAGGAAAGACCCATCAGAATCACTCCAGACTTATCTACAGAAACCCTACAAACTAGAAGGGACTGGAGTCTAATTTTTAGCATTCTTAAAGCTAAGCAATGCCAGTGAAGAATTTCCTACCCTGCCGTGCTAAGCTTCATCAGTGATGAAGAATTAAATCCTTCCCACAAATCCAACCCTTAAGAGGTATGCCATCTCCAGACCAGCCCTTCAGGAGACACTTAAAAAGATGTTGAATATTTTTTAAAAAAGAAGAAGAATCATCAGAACTACATGAAAACACAGAGATAACATAGCACACAAAGCACTCAAAAAATGAAACTACACACATATAAATACAAAAGTAAAAAGGAAATAAAGCAACCCCCCAAGAGCCCTATGACAAAAATAAGCTCTCACATTTCAGTAATCAATGTGAATGGGAATAGACTGAATGTGCCACTGAAGGGACACAGACTGGCAAACTGGATAAAGAAGCATGATCCAACATTCTGCTGCATCTCCAGAAAACTCATCTCACTACAAAGGACACCCACAGGCTCAAAGTTGTAGGCTGGAAAGTGGCCTTTCATGCAAACAGAATACAGAAGAGAGCAGATATATCCATTATGATATCAAGCAAAATAGACATCAAACCATCAAAAGTTAAAAAGGACATGGAAAGACACTACTACATAATGATACAAATTTCAATCCACCAGCAAGAAATATCCATCTTAAACATGTTTGCAACCAACACAGAAACAGTTTTTATAAAACAACTACTGAGGTTTTATAGAAAAAATACTAATAAGTAAACAAAGAGAGGACATTGACTCTCACACAATCATAACTGGAAACCTAAATATCCTACTAACAGTTTTAAATAGATCATCCAGGTGAAAAACCAACAAGGACATCCAAAATCTTAACTCAATGCTCAATCAAATGGATTTAATAGACATGTACAGAACACTCTTCCCAACCACAATAGAGTATAGACTCTACTCATCAAAACATGGAACATGCGCCAAGATCAGTCACGTTCTCAGACATAAATCAGTTGTTAACAAATTTCAAAAGATTGAAATAATATCAAGCATCTTCTTAGATCACAGTGGACTAAAAATAAATATCACCACCCACAAATTCCCTCAAAACACACAAATACATGGACACAAAACAACATGCTACTGAGCAACTTCTGGCCAACACTGAAATCAAGATAGAAATTTTAAAAAATTCCTGGATACAAATGAAAACAAAGACACATCATTTCTGAACCTATGGGATGCCATGAAAACAGTGTCAAGAGGAAAATACATAGCATTGCACACACACATCAAGAAAACAGAAAGATCACAAGTAAACAGCCTAGTCATACCTAAAGAACTGGAAAGGCAAGATCATCTGAATCCCAACTTCACAATTACAGAGTACAGAAGACAAAAATATTATAGGAAAGATCAACAAAGCAAAAGCCCAGTTCTTTGAAAAGATAAATAAGATGAATGGACCCCTAGCCAGATTGACTAAAAAAAAAAGGGAAGGAAAGTAAAAATAAACACAATTATAATTGCAAAAGGCAAAGTCAAAACTGACCCTGAAGAAATTCAAAACATTATTAGAGACTACTATGGATACCTAGTTTATGTATGCAAATAAACTAGAAAACCTAAAGGAAATGGAGGACTTTCTGACATCACACAACCTCTCAAGACTGAAACAAGAAGAAATTGAAACTTTAAACAGACCAATAACAATCCAAGAAAATGACTGAGCTATAAGAAATCTCTCCACCAAAAAAATCCCTGGACCTGATGGTTTCCCAGCTGAATTCAACAAGACATACAAGGAGGAGCTGATACCAACCTTCTTTAAAGTATTCCAGGTATTCTAGAATGATGAAATTCTCCTCAAATCATTTTATGAAGCCAACATCATACTGATACCCAAAACCGGCAAAGACCCAACAAGGAGAGGGAATTACAGGCCAATCTCCTTGATGATCATAAACACAAAAGTTCTCAACAAGATTCTAGCAAATTGGATCCAGCAACTCATCTCAGGATCATCCACCACGACCAGGTAGGCTTCATCCCTGGGATGCAGGACTGGCTCAACATTCACAAGACCATAAATATAATTTAGCACATTAACAAACATAAAACACAAGAACCACATGATTATATCATTAGACTCAGAAAAGGGATTAGACAAAATACAGCATCCCTCCTTGATTAAAAACCTTTGAGCACCTAGGCATAAAAGGAACATTTCTCAAAAGAGTAAGAGTCATCTATTACAAACACAAAGCCAACATTGTGCCCAATGGGCAGAAGCTGAAAGCATGCCCCCTAAGAATGGGAATAAGACAAGCATGCCCACTCCCAACCCTCCTGTTCAATATGGTGCTGGAAATTTTAATCAGATTAACCAGGCAAGAGAAGGAAATCAGAGGTATCCAAATAAGTAATGAGAAAGCTAAGCTGTCCCTCTTTGTGGATGATAGGATTATACTTCTTAAAAACCCTAGGGAGTCTGTCAAAAGTCTCCTCACTCTGATAAATGACTTTGATAGTCTCAGTTTACAAAATCGGTGTGCAAAAGAAAGCTGTATGTCTATACACCAGAAAAAAGTAGGCAGGAACCAAATAAAAAACACAATCTCATTGCCAATAACCACACACACAAAAGAAATATCTTGACATCCACCTAACCAATGATGTGAAAAACCTTTACAACAAAAACTACAAAATGCTGCTCAAAGAAATCAAGGATGACATTAACAAGTGGAAAAACTACCATGCTCATGAATTGGAAGAAACAATATTGTCAAGATGTTCAGCCTACCCAAGGCAATGTACAAATTCAATGCAGTACCCATCAAATTACCAATATCATTTTTCTCAGACCTAGAAATGACAATTCAGAAATTTATATTTTAAAAAAAGTCCAAATAGGCAAAACAATCTTTAGTGAAAGAAGTAAAGTGGACAGCTTTACACATGCAAACTTTAAACTTTATTACAAGGCTATAATAACCAAAACAGCCTGGTATTGGTACAGGAATAGGCACTTAAACCAAGGAAACAAGACAGAGATTTTGGAATAAGAAATATGGTCTCTCAACCAATCAATAGCAATTGCTAGGGAAAGGAGACCACATTTAGCACATGGTACTGGGAAAATTGACTGACCACATACAGAAAAATGAAACTGGACCCCTACCTCTCACCATATACAAAATCAAACCAAAATGGATCAAAGACCTAAATGTAAAACCTCAAACCATAAGAATCCTAGAAAAAATGTAGGAAATACCCTTGTACACGTTGGAGTAGGCAATAAATTCTTGACCAACTCCTCAAAAGCAAATGCCATAAAAACTAAGATAGACAAGTGGGAACTTATCAAACTGAAAAGCCTTTGCGTAGTAAAAGAAACTATCAAGAGAGTAAAGAGGGCTGGGCTCAGTGGCTCAGCCTGTAATCCCATGCTTTGGGAGGCCAAGGTGAGTGGATTGCCTGAGCCCACGGGTTCGAGACCCGCCTGAGCAACTTGGCAAGACCTCGTCTCTACAATAAATCAAAAAATTAGGCGGGCGTGGTAGCGTGCGCCTGTAGTTCCAGCTACTGGGAAGGCTGAGGCAGAAGGATCGCCAGAGCCCAGCAGGTCGAGGTTGCGGTGGCCGGGAGCGGCCAATGCACTCCAGTCTGGGCGACAGAGTGAGACTCCAACTCAAAAAAAGAGAGTAGCCGGGATCTGTGGCTCAGCCTGTAATCCCGCGCCTTTGGGAGGCTGAGGTGAGTGGATTGCCTGAGCCCGAGGGTTCGAGACCCACCTGGGCAGCGAGACCTCATCTCTACAATAAATAAAAAAAATCAGCCGGGCGTGGTAG
>NW_007259471.1:378758-411249 GCF_000164805.1 Carlito syrichta
ACTGCACTCCAGTCTGGGTGACAGAGTGAGACTCCAACTCAAAAAAAAATAAAAAATAGAGTAAAGAGACAGCCCACAGAATGGGGAAAATATTTGCAAATTATGCATCTGACAAAGGCCTAACATCTATGATTTATAAGGAACTCAAATGAAGGGAAAGAAAAAAACCAAATTAAAAAGTGGGCAAAGGACATGAACAGACACGTCTCAAAAGATGTCATTCAAGCAACCAACAGACACATGAAAAAAATGCTCAGCCTCACTAATCACCAGAGAAATGTAAATGAGATACCACCTATAATAGCAAGGATGGCTATTGTTACTAAGTCAAAAAACAACAGATGCCAGCATGGGTGCAGAGAAAAGGGAATGCTTCTACAAGGTTGGTGGGAGTGCAAGCTAGGTCAACCTCTATGGAAATCAGTGTGTCAATTCCTAGAAGAACTAAAAATTGACCTTCCATACGATCCAGCAATCCCTCTCCTGGGAATATACCCGGAGGAACATAAATAATTCTACAAAAAAGACAGCTGCATATGCATATGTATTGCCATACTATTCACAATAGCAAAAACATGGAACCAACCCTACTGCCCATGAAAAGTTGACTGCATAAAGAAAATGTGGTAGTTATATGCAAAGGAGTATTATGTAGTCATAAATAAGAACAAAATCATAGACTTTACAAGAACTTGGATGCTGTTGGAGGCCATCATACTGAGTGAACTATCACAGAAACAAAGAACTGAATAATGCATGTTCTCACTCATAAGTGGGCCCTGAACATTAGTCATATTAGCACAGGGAGGGATCCACAGTTGCTGGGTACTGCTAGGGGAAGGAAGAAGGGAGGAGGGCAGGGGGGCACACGACAACACAAATAGTACCTAGTCTACTACCAGGGAGAGTGAATGCCAGTTAGAAACCAAAACTTCATCTGCATACAGCATGTTTATATAGTTAATCCTCATTTGCACCTCACATTTGTATAATAAATTTTTTTTAAAAGAAAGAATGTTCATTTCTAGCAACTCTGGTCTATGGGAATAGACTTGAGGCAAAATAAGACCATAAGGCCACTTTTTGTAAGTGACTGTGTCACAGAAACATGAGAATCAGATGTATTATATTGGGTTGGGCTGCTGTTGCCAATGCGCAGAGTTATTGCCTATCTTCAGGATACCAGACATCTTTTAGCACGTTCTAAGACTAGAAATATTTCTCTTGATTGAATGGCAAAGCTCATGAAACTATTGACAGCATGCAAGAGTATGGCGAGTGTGGTGACTCTTAAAGGCATAACAATAAATTTTTTCAAAGCAATCACCTATTTTAGATCTGCTGTGAAACACAGATGCTGGAAAGATCTGTTCTAGTGTCGCCCCCCCCTTCCCCCACTTAACAAACTCCTAAGGAGGAGGAATAATGAGACACAATGTACATGAATGAATCTTAATCAGTGCTCCATAGGTGTTTTAAAGCCTCTAGGGTCCCAAGTTTCATCACCCAGAGGAAAGTCTAAGTTGTTATTTAATTCCCCTTACCCCACCCAATACACACATACTGGAAATTAAGACTAGTTGGCTTTGCTAATCTTTCACTGTAGATTACTTTTTTAATCAGTATGTCTTCAGGTCCCTATCCCAACACTTATTATAGCCAAACTTAAATGACAATTTAAGGATGCTGAACTTCTAAATGGGCCCAAACCCCAATGCTTCTGTTTTGTCATTGTTGCTGTTGTTGTTGTTTTGCTTTGTATTTCATGTGAAAATTGGTGCAGTATCTAACCCCATTTGTGTGTGTGTGTGTGTGTGTGTGTGTGTGTGGGTGGGTGTATGTGTGTGTGTGTGAAGAATAAATAAGACAACATATACAAATCCCGTAACACATGGGCACAAAATGGGAGTTTAAAAAATAGTAGTCTCCCCTCATGCACCCACTCTTAAGACAGTGAGCATAAGACTACTGTCACAAACAAAAGCATTTTCTGTTATCTATGCACTGTAACTTGAGCATTATCATACTTCTCACTGCAGTATATAGATCTTGTCTTTGGGACGGGAACATCCATTTCTTGTAAAATAGATGGAATCCTGAAAGTATTTGCAGCTTGAGTCACTAATGCCATTTGAATCTATTCCACAAAGATAAACATGACATTAGTCATATTGGAAAGGGGTGGAATTCACCCATAATCTTCCCTGAATCATGAGGAGAGAAACATCCTCTCTAAAGTTTTATCAAAAATAAAACATTAAAAAATCTACTCAAATTTCTTCACCATAGTTTTTCCCTTACCAATGTCCTCCTTTTCCTACTGCATGATAAATTGTGGCTAGACATCATTAAGAACTCTTGCCTTCCCCCAGAAATGTATAATATTACTTTTAAAACATCTATATTTAAATGAAAGGATTTTCTAAATACTCTGATTAAGAAATAAGAGCACACATTCTCACCTCTAAATTAACAATATTTTAACAGACCTTGATTATTTGGTGTTTAAATAAAGCATCAAAATTTTTAAAAATCATCTTTCTTCCGATGATTGCTGCCAAACTTGAGCCTTAAGTGATTTGAAACAGTTGAACCAGAAAATCTAGGGTAAATACTGTTTATGATAGAAACAATAACAGACATTTTACCATAGTGCACCAATAGGACTGAGCTCTGGAAGCATAAAAATGGCAGGTGGTACAACAAGATCTAAGACTTATAAGTCTCTGTGTTTTGGAAGGATGGGGATGAGTGTGTGCTCACAGTAATTCAGATTTATGAATCATGTGAAGGGATATTTTAAAGAGGGGAAAGCTGATGGGAAACAGTTTTTCAGGTGCTACAAGAGCAGTAGGCTCCAAATACCACTGTTCTCTCTCTAGCTTCCTTCTCCCTTATTCTAATTTTCTCAGCATCGCTCCCTTCTCTACTCCTCATCTCTTGCAGTCTCCCAAGAAAATCTAATAAGTCAGGGGCATGATATATTTTTACATTTGTTCCTAAGGGTGAAATGATGGACATAATTAAGTCCCTAATTTCCTTCTTTCTTCTCTCTGTTTCCTCATTTTACATAGTCTTGCTAATGCTAATTAGATAATTTGAGAATTAAATCTTACAATTCCTATCCAAGGTCTTTTCTCATAGCAAATTCCCAGGAGAAGAGAAAGGTTTTCTCTTCCTGGTGATTTTTGAACAACCACTGATTAGTCAGGCTTGACAGCTGTTAAAAAATCTTGGGTTAGCCTGAACATTTCTATTGATTAGCTGATACATGGCCTGAGAGTTGGCTAGGCTGATTGTTTTATCACTAAGGCATTCAAGAAGTTCAAATTAGTTAAGCATCATTATAAACTCTCCCTCCCTTGTTTTTAAGAATAATTTAAACCTCCAGAAATCTCAGAGTTAGAATTATTTCCAAGTGTTGGACAAAAGAAGTAAGGGCAAGGCAGAAGCCCAAAGTGCTCTCTGAATTGCCTATTCCTCCCTTCCTTTCTTCCTCCCTCTTTTCTTACAACAAGCATTAACTGAGTGCATTATATGTTGCAGAACACTAAACTAGGTTTTAGAGATAGAAATATCTGTAAGGAATAGTCCCTGCCCTTGAGAAACCTGCAGTCTAATAAGGAGATTGACATAAAAATAGACAACAATGCAATGAATTAAGTGTGGTGATAGAAAAATGCCCATGCGACTGTGGTAATGCAAAGTAGATGGCATCCTTTTACCCAATTGAACTATTAAAGGAATTTGATTGGATTCCCATCCTTGGAAAATAAGTGATGACTGTATCATAGATAAACGAGTGCTGGTTTGGGACCTAACTATGCTTGGGTTCATAGTATAACTTTGGGATGTATTAGCTGTCTGAACCAAGCTGTCACTCACTGTTTCTGAAAGTCATTCATCATTTTGGAGTTTTGCTTTCATTTATATTAAATGAAAGTAGTAATACCTACTCCACATGCATTTTCTTCCTGGTTTCTCTTAAGGTTAGTAATATTTATCTCTACAAAAGAAAAAAAAAACAGGAAGAGTTGAGTGACTTGCCTAAGTACACCCAGTTAGTTTGTAGTAGGTTGAATGATGTGATTCCAAGTGTGTTGTTCTTTTCCTGCCTTTTCTCATCTAACCCATAAGGGTCACCAAACTACACTTAGGAAGGAAGCAGGCAACATTTTAGTAGGGTTTCCAACACTGAAAGATAAAACACCTGAGATTTATATTTATGAAAATGTCTCATTAAATAGAAACCCTTAATTAATCAAACCCTCTTCTACCACACACCCAATCCCTTGTCCTTCCTGCTAATAGAACTTGTGATGTATTTAGTATGATCTTTATAATTTTAAAGCAGAACTTACAGTTTTATCTTTGGTCTATAAGTCCAGACAGTGCACAACACCTGTTAGCCAGTGATTTAGCAGACAATTGTTCCAGTCATGCATTGTTCTCTGCCTTTCACTAAGCCAGCAGGAAGTGGAATGGGAGACACCTGGGGTTTCTTTAATCCCTTGTCTTCTAATGTCTATTTCATGTGTGCATGCCCTGGCTAAAGTTAGCAGCTGACTGCCTACTTGGAAAGTAAAAAGTTAGAAAAGTAAAATCCATCTTAATAATTTTTATAAACTATACTCCCTAAACTTAAGAAGAAAATTTTAGAAAACTGAAAACAAACTCCTTTGAAAATGTTATTGTACCAGAAGCCAGGCAGTACCTTCAAACTGGTAAAATGATAGCTATAATTTTAGTTTAGTGAACTGGAATGAGGAACACCTGCCTTGCCTCTGATAATCCTGGCATTTGGGAATAGTGATAAATGACTGGAGGTTATTAGACGTGTCCTGGAAAATGGTGCGGGTGGGTTGGAACTTGAAGTTTGTCATTTGAGAAAGGGAACTGACTTCCTCAATTGGACCTAATTATGACAGCCATGATAAATAGCCTTTCCATGTCAGCATGTTTATTTCTCAGAAACCTGAACAGGGAAATTGGTTTTACGTATTTGTGTTGGTGGGAAGAATTACAATTTTTATCATTTCTTATAACAAATTTATCACCAGGTAATCTGAAAGTAAGATAAAACTGCAAAAGCAGATGACTTCCCAGTCTCCTAAGCATTTGGTGTTTGTTAAGCAAGAATAATATTAATCAGAAGGTGAAAGGGAAGTTTCTCTTTTATATTCACTATGATCTTTTGCTAGGTAAACCTCTCTCCAATGGTCAAATCATCATATTTTTTGCCTTATACTTGACAACTTCTGCAAGGATTGCCTGAGGCTAGCAGGTCGAGGCTGCGGTGGCCATGAGAGTGCCACTGCACTCCAACCTGGGTGACAGAGTGAGACTCCAACTCGGGGAGGGGGGGTGGGAAGGACACAGACAGAGGAAGTGAGAAGAAAAAGGTTTTGTTTTATAATCAATTCTTCTCCATTTGCTTAAAGAAACATGCTAGTTCATTTCTCATTTATTTCAGGCTCCTCATTCTTCCTAACCA
Organism: Carlito syrichta; assembly: GCF_000164805.1. NCBI lineage: Eukaryota > Metazoa > Chordata > Mammalia > Primates > Tarsiidae > Carlito > Carlito syrichta. The sequence goes on from NW_007259471.1 coordinate 384,253, forward strand.
AGTGAGAATAAATGAAATCATTGAAGATCTCTGATAAATATGGCAACATGTCTTGCACTCCAGTCTCTTTTTTAAAAATTTTAAAGTTGTGGGGTATATGTGAGGATTTGCTACATAAGTAAATTGCATGCAGGTGAGGTTTGGGCTTCAAGTGAGCCCTCTCCAATTCTGGTAGTGGACATGGTACCCAGTGGGTGGTTGTGTGCCCTTTATCCACTCTTTTTGCCGCCCTCCTTTAGCAGTGCCCAGCATTTGTTGCTTCCAACTTTGTGCTAGCATTCCCAATGTTTCAGGCCTTCTTATGGCCCTCCAGTCTTTAACGGGGTTCATAGCTTAGTGTTAATGATAGAAAGATAATAAATAGATGATCAGTCAATGTTTATTATATAGGCCAAGTATTATGCTAACACATTGATTCAGCTCAATGAGATAAGTAAAATTTTCCTTTTCCAGAGTAAAAAAGAGAAACTAGAAAGGGTTGCCATGTTTGATAGTGCACATTTTAGTATCATTTTCACTTTTTATACTGCTTACATGTACGACTTTGATTTTTTTTAATTATTTTTAAGTATTAAGGGTCATATCTGGAACCTAATTTTAGTATGTCCTCACTACCTTAATGGTATTTGAAGTTGGGCCCAAATCTATAATTTTGCAGTTTTGCAGGTTTTGATCTATAATTATCAAAGTTCCAAGGTTATACAGACCAAGAATAGCATGATTATAAATTAAAATTATTTTAAAAGTATATACTGACATATCTGGGATTTAAATCCCTGTGTCACAGAAGCTTTTAACACCAAGAAAAAAATAGGATCTGGCACTACCTGCCCACTTTGGTATGGCAGACATGGAAAAGGTTGTGATAAAAGTAGAAATTTAGACTGTGGGTCAAGGCATTTTACCTCCAAGGTAAAACAATTTTCAATTGAGAAATAGGAAAACAGAACTATGTGGAATTCAAAAAAGAATGAAATCTTTAGCAGGTGGCAAAATCTGGCAATGCAGATTCTAGATGGGCAGTTTTCATGTTCAGTGTTTAGTCAGGTCTCATTTAGTGAAAATAAATAGGAAGTCATGAAATCCAACTCAAGTATAAACCAGAATGAGAGTGATGTTAAAAGAATATAGGCAAATATTGGAGAACTCATTTGTACTAATTATAGCTGGGTTTCAGTAAGAGTGGGATTTAGAAAGCCGAGAATGAGGGTTGCTTCCTCTCTTTCTCCCAGACAGTACAGGGGTCTCTCAATTCTGCTTCTATCTGTTCATATGTTTCATTATATTTTCTACTGACTGGCTTATTATGTTTTCTCATACTGCCTGTGCTATTGTCTGAATGTTGATGTCTCTCCAAAATTCACATGTTGAAAACTAATCACAAATACAATAGTATTAAGAGATGTGACTTTGGGGAGGTGAGTATGTCTTGAAGACTCTGCCCTCATGAATGTGATTAGTGCCCTCATAAAAGAGGCTTGGGGGAGGCTGTTTGTCTCTTCTGTCATGTGAGGAAATGGAAAGAAGGTGCCATCTATGAGGAACCGGCCCTCACCAGACATCAAATCTGCTGGTACCTTGATCTTGGACTTGCCAGCCTCAGAACTGTGAACAATAAGTTCCTGTTGTTTATAAATTACTCAGCCTAGCATATTTTGTTACGGCAACAGACATGTACTAAGATAACCTGCTTTCTCTTAACTCAGCTTCCAAATGTCTCAGCTGATAAAGTCACAACTTCTTATAACTTGTGTAGGTACATACTCTCCTTTGATTACAGTTTCTATCTCTATTTTCAAATAATCTCAAGAAAAAAAAACATTGATTTCTACCTAGTCTATGGATTGAGTGGGTCTGAATCAGGTGCATTTTTCTTGTCCAATTAGCTATGGTCTATGCCACATGGTCCGTTGTCCACTCAATAAGTCTCTAGGTATTAGCAAACTCTCTGAGAATGGAATATAGTCTAGGTAAATCATTGTGTGTGCAACATTCATACATGTGATCAGTGGTCATCTGGATGCAAGGGCACAAACACAGGACAAAAAAGGGGGAGACTTGGAAAACAAGGCAAGATTTTAGCCCTACAAGAACTAGGGGACAAATAAAGATGTGGTTTGGGGGAATCAAAGTTCAGTGCTGGACATATAGATGGGTGCAAAATTGGAAAAGAATCCAGGCTTTGAAAATTGAATAAAGGAATTGCCTTATCAGAACAAGGTAGGATGGGGATGGAGTGGTGGGACTGAAGGCTGAAAGAAGCAGTGAGCAATAACTTAGGGAACTACATAATAATTAACTTGTCAAAACCAAGAGAAAGTCTGCCAAAGGCTGTAAGTACACACTACTGACATATGCATGCACTTCTCAGCTCGCCAGCAATGGCACTAGGATTGCTTAAGGAAAACAAATATATAGCACATGACATAGGTTCTACCCCCTCCCATGCCCATTACAGTCATGAGTAATTGATCACAGAACCTGTTCTCAGATGTTACCATATAAGCTTTCTCAAAAAGTGTTCCAAGTATTTACTGCCACTCTGTCAGTGTTGGAAAAAAATAAAAATAATTTGCAAATTACTGGTCAAGTACTCCGTGTATTGTTTCTGGGTCAGAATTAATCCTATGGGTAGAGAGATTAGTGAACCCAGCTCTGGAAAAGTTGGGGCATGAAAAGGCAATGGGAATGAGGTGAAGAGGTTAAGACAGTGAGAAAACAATATACATATGTTAAGCTATATCATTTTGTCTTTTTTGAACATTCTTGCCCACCACAGAAATTGACATGGCATGTGATGGAGCAGGTATATATTTTGGAATCAGGCAGATATAGATGGAACTACAGATTCCACAATTTACAAGCTTCAGAACCTTAACCATGTTATTTAAATTTTTGAGGATCAGTTCTTTTGTAAAATGAAAATACTCATAAATACCACACAGAATTGATAAGAAGATTAAATGATGTAATGTAAGTGTAAGCATGGTGCCTGGAACAAGGGAGGTTCTTGATAAATGCTAAATAAGAAAGAATTGCAAAATAAGATGTTTTGAAAACTGTTCAGCACAAAGAAAATGTTGATGGTCATCATTCTTTCTATCTCTGAATTCTTGTGAGTACCCAGGAAACAATGGCTAAAGTAGCACAGAGCCCAGAAAGGAGCATTACCATAGGTTGATTTAATCTTGCCCAAGTCTAGTACTAAATCTACGCAAAAGCCAGAGTGTGAATCACATCTCACATTTACCAGTGACACCTGTGATCCCTGGATTTAACTCTGGCCTGCATTGGGAACAGATTCTACCTTGCCTCTGAAATCTCCTGGAAAGAGATTATTTTAGAATGTCAGGGATCCCCAGCTGTTCTTGGGGTCATATTCGTAGCACGCTTTACTGATGGAGCTGAGAAAGAAAAGTTGTAGGTCTCCACCTTGCATCCACAAGAAGAAACAAAAATCATATAAAATTCCACATTTCTGCTTCAACTAGGTGGCACCCAGAGGCTCACTGTTGTACAATCACTTTTGTGCCTTGAGTGTAACATAAGATCGCGCTTTCCCAGACACATTTCTCAGGCTGCTCACAGGACCACAAGGTCAAAACTCTTTTTTTTTTAAAAGATACCTGGAAAGACTTATTTTCCTGAATGTCTAAGAGAGAGTAAAAAGCTTCCTAGTATGTGGCTGTAATAATTGGGAATCCTTCAATGCTCCTCAGAGGCTAATGGGACAGGATGCTCTATTCACATTAAAAACCATCACATTAGTTAAAGCTTCAGCTACTTGCAATGCAATTCAATGATTTCTTCTTTATTTGATGAGGCCCATCCTGCATGCTAAACAATCCTTGATTTTTCAAGGCATTGAAGGAGAATCACAAAAATTCTAAAAGACCCAATTGTATCGATTCATTCATATTTGGCTTTGGGATCTATGATATTTTTACATATCTATTTTCTTTGCTGCAGCTTTAACTTTTGGGATTTTACTTGGCTTAGTAATAAAATTAGTTCATTTGCTAATGAAAATCATGGGGTCATAAGACTCAGAATGCTGAATTTTGGACATTCTAAATTGGCAGCAGCTAATACACAGAGTGAATAAGACACATAAAAACAATTAAGAGGCGGCATTATTCAAAAGCGGAGATGTGGAGGATAATAAATAAGCCTTCCAACTTCTGAAAATACTTTCTTATTCCTCATTTTTGGGTTCTCAAAAAGACTATTATTTTAGATGCCATCTATTTTCCAGAATGTTCTTGGCCTCTTTTGACCTCCTTTTGGCACTGCCTTGTCTGGGATTAGGAAGCATTTACTAAAACTTTCTGTTCGTTCCTTTCCTTTTTGAAATCTTTGTCCTGCCTTACTTCATTTTCTTAACAATTCAGATCATCTGGCCCTTCCAAGAGAGACAAATTATCTCAGAAAATGTTCTTTGCTTCATTGAAAGAGTTGCTAAATAATACAAGACATAGAAGACCTGAAGCCATATGAAGTAAAGACTTAATGGTTAAGTTTCATACAGTGGCTGCACTCCAGCCAACCAGAGAAATGGTCTCTTAGTAGAGACTCCCCCACAGAACAGTTTTAGTACTTTTCTCATTATAATCTGTTATAAGAATTTCTTCCAAATTCACCCACCATGCCCCTATTTCCCTCCTTCATAGTACCCAGATCAAAGACACAACACTTGATCTTACCCAGTTCATTGATTTTCACCCCATGAGCTCCTCCAACTAAGTACAATTCAACTTCACTAAATGCCTGCCTTAAAGCATAGCTTAAATGGACCATGAGATTTATTTCCCTCTGCACCAACTCCTAGACCCCAGGTCCTCTTTCTTCCCATAGAGACTGCTGGGATTCTCTCTCACTCTGGACAAATGAACAGCTAAATAAAATATCTATTCTTCTAAAATGCAGTTGGAGTTGGGGGAACTCTATAATATATGCCCTTTGTGCTCCATGGGGCGATGTTAAATCAGAAATAGGCTTTTCTCCTTTATAAGCGGCCTCTGTTTCAGTTCCATGGATCAGACACAGACATTTTTCCTGGTTCATATACTATCTGTATCTCATCATTAGCTGATTAAGAAGATTTAAATTCCTATTTATGTCCTAGCAGAATTGAAGCTCTCGGCTGGGAGATACATCTAGTAAAGGAGCACACAAAGTCAATTTAGGTAGGAAATCAGGAGGAAATTTTACTGTATTTGTTTTATTTTTTACCATCAGTCCCTTGCTCTTTTTCCTATGACTTTCTTCATGCCCGTGCCTACTTCTTGCATTTTTTTTTTCATTTTCACAGATGCAGGGTCTACAGTGCTGCTTTTGTGTCCTTGGTTGGATCTCTTCATCTTCCATGCCACTGCTCAGCATCCCCATCCCAGCTACTTTTAAGTGTTGGGACAGCTTTGACATCAGACCTGAACATGTCTAAATAACAAATCAACTCTTGGGAAATCAGCTAATATTTACCTACTCACAATCACAGTTCATCAGGTTCACATTTGGCTTCTCACTACTCTTTTATGTGAATACATCTAAATATACATGTTTATATACCTGAGTTTGTCTTATATTCTCAACTGGAGGGAGCACAGTACAGAAAGGCAGTATAGTACAGTGATCAAGAACATTGGTTTTGGACAACAAATATATGAAAAAATGTTCAACATCACTAATCACCTGGGAAATGCAAATTAAAACAATAAGATACCATTTTACACCACTCAGAATGGCCATTATCTAAAAAATAAAAATAAGAATAGATATTGGTGTGGACAAAATGAAAAGTGAATGCTTGTACACTGTTGGTGGAAGTGTAAATTAGTACAACCTCCATTGGGGTCTGTATGGAGATTTCTCAGTACTAAAAGTAGATCTACCATGTGATCCAGCAATCCCACTACATAGTATATACCCAAAGGGACAGAGGTCATTATACAAAAATGACACATGACTCCTATGTTTATCCCAGCACAAATCACAATTGCAAAGATGTGAAATCAATCTAAATACCCATCAATTAATCAGTGGGTAATGAAAATGTGGGGTGTGTGTGTGTAATACTCATCATTTCCCTCTTTCATATAGAAAAAATAATAAAGAGAATGAAATAATGAACAAAGAATAAAATAATTCGAAAAATAATGAAATAATGCTTTTTGCATCAACTTAGATGGACTGCAGAACATAATCTTAAGTAAAATAATGCAAGAACAGAAAAAAAACATATATTCTCACTTATAAGCAGAAACTAAACTAAGCATCTACAAAGGCATAGAGAATGTGATACCGGACATTGAAGACTTAGAATGGGCAAGACGAGAAGGAGGGAAGGGATGAAAAATCACCTATAGGTATAATATGCACAGGTAAGGATAGTGAGTCCACTTAAAGTCCAGACTTCTTCGCCAATATTCAATGCATCCATGGAATCAACAACCATTTCTAAAACTACTGAAATAATTTTTAAAAGAACCATGGCTTTTGAATCAGAGATACAAAAATTTCCATACTGGCCCTGGACTTTCTAGCCATGCAAAAGTAGACAAGTCACTTAAACATTCTTCTGAAAATGAAGAAAATAACTGTACCAGCCTCAAGTGGTTGCTTTGAGAATTAAATGAGATAATGTATATAAGGAGCCCAGAATCATACTTTGTATGTACTAAGTTCTCAATAAATAATAGCTGGACTAAACTATTCAAGGGTGAGAACCTCACTTATTATAGCAGATTTCTTTCTAAATTTAATCCCACATATTCTATAACACAGAATAGTCATGAGAAAGCCTAGAAGATTAAACTGGAAGGGACTTTAGGGATCATATTGTCTGATTCTTTTATTTCTTATTCAGAACCTAAGGTTCAGAGAAAAAAAAAAGACTTGCCTCAGGCCATTTTGGGAGATAGTGACATATACAGAGTTAAAACTCAGAACTTATTATTCTCCTCTTTCTTTTATCCCAATTTCCCTCTGTGATACAATTTCAAGAATGGATTTTCTGCATTAGCTTTTCCAACATTCTGATGGGTGAAGTGAGTTATAGCAAGCTCTATACTGAGGAGACCCAGAAGAAGCATGGGGGGAACACAAAGAAAAGAAATTAGTCAAAGGTACGGCATGTTTAGAAGTTTGTACTCTAAATAGAGAGAAAAGGCATATATATGTACCTTTTTCACACCATCACAGACACATGCACACCCAAAATTAGTACAACCAGGCAAAAGAATAAAACATCTAAACCTTTGTAGTACAGTGTGAGTTCATGAAGACTTAGTGGACTGATTACGTTAAAAAAATAATTTAGATTTCAAAAAGCTTAACTGAAGATGATTGCCTGGAATGGAAATGAGTGAAGACTTTACTTTTGCATTAGCTCTGCTGAAATATCTTCCCAAATATTTAAGGACAATAAGAGGACACTATACTTTTTTTTATCTCACCAGAATCTGTTGTAGTTGCTTGGGATCCATTTACCAAAAAAAGACCAAACATGTACCTAAATTTTGGTTTCTATGTTCCCTAAAGACAAGCTTTCAACATCTGTTCAGCTTTCATGAAACTTCCTAAATCATAATCCCACACATTTACCGCAAAAGCTATTACTACAAAAGGCTTTGACAGAAGCCATTTAGTTAAAGTGCACTTTCAGCTGCCAAAAATACAATGCAAACTACCCTGGCCAACTTCTCATTCCTAGGGATGATCACCCTCCCCCTGACTTTCCCGCAGCAAGGTGTCAGACTGACCCTTACCTCAGCAGGCTTAATGGAAAACAGACAGCAGATTTCGGTAATGGATCAGTTCCTCTCCTCAGCGTGCCCGATCTATAATGAAAATGAATTACTAGGTTTTAGTTCACTCAGAATAACCAAGTATGGATTAGTCTTTGATTCTGACTTTACAGATGCACAAATCCTATTGTCTAAAGCCTTAGCAGGACACTAATGTTTCAGGTCCGGATGTGCAAAAGGGAGTTGTGCATAGATTAGCCAAATGTCCATTTATTCACTGACACGGCAGTATTCAAATAATAGATCTTCCAAAACAATGTGCTCTAGTCAGTCTTCTTCTCAAGCACGTACTTCATGGGTACTAAAGAAGTGTTCTTAGCAAAGCAGAGCTGCAAAGCTAGCAAATTTTTTATATAGGATTCTTGCATTCCTTTTGTCACTATCCTTCCACGGCTCTCAAGGTGCTTCTGCTGTCTTGCTGTGAGGCTGTACTTGAACTCCAGGCAATGTCTACAGCCAGCACTTTCCCTGTCTCATGTTACAGCACTAAACTATTATTTAATTCAATCCAACAAACACATATTGAGTGGCTAGTCTTGGTAAGCTTGAGTGTTGCTCATCATTTGTCCCTCCAGGGAGTAAGCATGTTTTAGAATCTTAGGCAAGATATACAACTGGAAAGACAGGCACATATCAGATTGCAAAATGTTTTGCATACTATTATTTGAAAGGGCTTGGACTTTATCATTCAGGCAGTGGGCTTCTACGGAAAGTTTCAATACAGAAAAATAACTGTCAGATTTAGAAAAATTACACTGGAGAAAGTGTAGAGGAAAAAGGTGACATTGAGTATAATCATCACAAAGACTGTAGTCAAGGACCAAAGCCAGGGTTCTTGGAGAAATAAAGTCAATGTTCAAACTCATACCAAATCAAAGGTCAAGGCCATGGACTGGAAAACACAGAAACTATCACAGAATCAAGCTGAAAAGATATCACTCACTGATCTAAAGTGAACTTCTCAGATTCCATTTTCTAACGAGGGCAGTTTAAGCAGAGTTCAATTCTTGCGTATTGTTATATTAGGAACCCTGAGTGAATAGATGAAGGCTTCATTCTTACTCATCAGGTAAGAAAACAGGGGGAAAAGGAAATGAAAATAGATGGGCAAGCCTGAAGCAGTTTGAAAGACATAAACATATTTGAGAACACTTCCACTCATATAAACATCCCAACCACCAACCACTGTTGCCATCTCAACCCACAAAGAGGCACTTCGATGCTATTGTCCAGTGGGAAAGGGTTGGAAAAGCGACTTCAGATTCTAGAGCTGTCACATTTCAATTTTTTGCCAATTATTCTACAAAAGCGACAGAGGACAACAGTCTTGAATTAGTCTTATCATGAATACATCTTTATATCTACCTATCTTAGTAAATGAGGAACATATGGAGTCACCCCAGTTTCACAATGTGGTCATAGAGCTTTGCAAAGATCTGGTGCTTATGTTTTTCTGTGTAAGTAGTATCAAGTTCAATCATGAATGTGAGAAATTTAGTTATTTGAGTTAGTTTTCTAGGGCTGCAGTAACAAAGTATCACAAACTGAGTAGCTAAACAACAAAAAATTATTGACTCAACTTTGGAAACTCTAATTCCAAGATTAAAATGTTGACAATGTTGATTCCTACTAACAAGTGTGAGGAAAAATTCTGCTCTGTGTCTTCTTCCTAGCTTCTCGTAGTATGCTGGCAATATTTGATATCCCTTAGTTTATAGATATATCATATCAATCCCTGTCTTGATCACTTGGCTATGGCCTCCCTGTGTGCCTTTTTGTGTCTGTGTTCAAATTTCCTTATTTTGTAAGAATGTAGTCACATTAGATTAAGTGTACCCTAATGACCTCATCTTAACTTGCTCACCTGCAAAGACCCTATTTCCAAATAAGTTCACATTTATAGTTATTGAGTGTTAGAACTTCAATATATTTCAGGGAAACACAATTAGGCACTTAACAGTAACTATTCATATATTCTCAATAATTTAATGAGCATTTGTGATCAGTGAGAGAACTCTCCTAGGTTGGTGTTATTACTCAGGCTCATGTGGTTCCAATAAAGGCCAGAGTCCAGGTTGGCTCACCAGGTCAGATGAAGAAATGGTATCTACACATGGGAACAAAGACAAGAGTTGTGTATTCTACAATCAAGTATACAAGTATTTTCAGAATGAATATAAATCTGATGTGGTTTGACGATTTGGAGATAATTCATCTAAGAGGGACAAAGCAACCCAAGTACTATCAATAAGAATTTTTAATTCATTTTCATTCCAAGATACTGATGTGTCTCCTTTCTAGTAACCAATGAAAGCACAATCAGCAATGACTCAAAAGTTAAATTCAGCAGCATAGATCAAAGGTGACAGGAAAACTGGGTTTTAAGAGAAACAGACTCAGCAACTGGAGAGACCTGGATCTAGCCAATTAAACATGATGTGATTCTGAAAGAGAGGCAGTCTTTGATGCTTTGATGTTCATTCCAGATTCACTTTACATACACATATGTACATACACATATCTAAATATATATAATACATATATATTATATTTTTATAGGAGACATATGGGAAAAAATAATTGCATAATGACTCAGCACAAAGACCCTGTAGCCAGATGGTCTGGTTTTCAATCCAGGCTATAATATTTCCTTATTGAATAATCTTAGGAAAATCACTTAACATCCTTGTGCCTAGTTGTTTTTTAGCTATAAAGAGGACACAATTATACTACTTTTATCTTTGAGTATTAATAAGAATTAAATGATTTAATATATGTAGTGTTTACAGAATCTATAGTACACAGAAAGCATTGAATGTTAACTACTACTGCACATAAATATGTAAAATATATAGATTCATATAAACACATATGCAGTATATATAGTAAAGCCTGAAATTCTCAAAATATATGTTCGAAGACTATCACATAATCAAATTTTTGAGCAGTTATCTTATATCATTTTTTTATAAACTGTTACAAAATAAAATTCCAGACACTTTATGATTCTGTAGCAACAGGGCAGCAATGAAAATATGCTTGACCACTAAAATAAAGTTTATACTATATTATTTTGCAATATTAACTTAGAACTCGCCTGAATCTTTAAGTGTGAACCAAAGATGGTGAGGAAGATCAGCTCATATGGTCATCTGGGATTCCTAAACAGTACAGAAAATGCAAATATAAGCCTATCTGTTCCATTTCACTAGAAACAGATATCTCACTTTAAATTATTCAGCAAAATACTCTCTATTCATCCTTGTTTTCCCAAACTATATCATGATTCAGTAAAGCCAGGGCTGACCACCTAGTATATACATACATTTTTTTACAAGCAATCAGGGTGCTTTTTCTCTCCATTTTCTCACCATTACCATATTTTCCTCTGTATTCAGAGATTAAACTCCCAGAAAACACTTGGTTAGATCCCACAAGTAAAATGTTATAGGCAAGCATGAAAACAAGACAAGAGAAAAATGACAGCTACTGAGAACAGAAATTCAACGTAAGAATTATGGATGTTATTGAGGAAGATATCAGAAGCAATAATCGATGGCATTATTAAATAAAACTTTCCTGGAGTTTTAAAAAAGCAATGAAAAGAGACTTGCACTTATCTGAATCCTGACCCGAAAAATAGTATCAGGAGGATGAAGAAAAATTTCTATAAGCATCAGTAGAAAAATATAAAATAGGTTATCTATAAAGCTACAAAATTGAAGTTAGCTTCAAACATCACACACATGCACTATGTTCCAAAAGGCAACACATAGAGCAATTTCAGTAGCTTTTTTAAAAAATGTGAAGCAAGAATTTCATACTAATTTAAATTGTCATTCACATGTAAAGGAACAAAAAAATCTCAGACATCTAAAGGCTCATAAGATCAGTATAAAGTTTCAATTGCACTAACATGTAGAATTTCCTAAAATAAATATTTGGACTATACGATCATTTCACAAGCTATGGATGAATATTTAAGATTAAGAAACAGAAAAAGTAGCAATATGAAAGTACTCATGTCTCTGCTACCATAATCAAAGAACTTAAGGGCATAGCATTAACACTAGCAATGCAGTAAAGTGTGGTGAAAAGGATATTTAACTGACTGGAAAATGACCTATGTTGGAATCCCAACTATATCACTTTATTCTTTGGTTACAAGGGTCAGTAATTTGGCTCATATTTATATACATATTTGTGTTTTTATTAAACTAGCTTAAACAACTTTGAGCTGAAAAGCTGTCTCTGAAATCTTTCTTCTTTTATAAAACAAGTGTAACAACAGCAATACCTATATTGTGGATTTACAGTGAGGGAAATAAATAATGAGAGGGTATAGGGTCACAATGCAATTTAAGAAATTGTTATAACTCAGCTAGAATGCTTGCTTTGAAACTCTCCAGCAGAAGCAATACCATGGTTTGCAGTGTGTCTTCCTGACAGAGTCTCAGTCATAGCATTTGGTGCTTTCCTTTTCCACAATACTTAGTTAAAACAGCACGTAACATAAGACAACATAGTCATCTGTATGCACCTTAAACTAATAAGCCCTAAATTGGTCCAGATGTTTACATGCATCTCATTGTTCTACAAAAATAGAAATATTTTGCCTGATTTACAAAATCCTCCAAAATGAAACAACTTTATAAATCTACTCTTATTTTTTATTAGCTTTGCTAAACCCTCATTCTAGATTTTTTCTTTCTTATAGAAAATCAATCTCACATTTAGGTCAGAACATATGTGAATTGCGATTCTCTTTGTTTAGACTATCTGACCATTTTCCTACTCCTAAGTCATATTACATGCATTTCACCTTTGCTATGACAAATTTCCTGATTTTCTAAAATGACATTTTAAACCGGCAATATAAATAACACAATCATATTATTTATAGTACAGTCATACTCTCAAATTTATTATATTACACAATTTTTACGATATCATTCACTGAAGTTTCATGTGTATTTGTATTACATTTCCAAATAAAGTGCAATTTCCTTGAGAAGAAACATGTTCTTCATGAAGAGTTGTTAATGATGTGGGAAAATGCTTATTATTTGGTGTTGAATTAAAAAAAGCAGGATAAAAATCATATATACAGTGTGATTTCAACTAATAAAATGGATACAAAGAATAATAGAAGCAAATACACTAAAATAATGACAGTGTTTTCCTCTGGATGGTAGAGTTATAGGTGACTGCTGTTTTCTGATTTAAACTTGCCTGTTTTACTTTTTTGTCATATGAATATGTACCTTTGTACTCAGCAAAAAATGATTAAGAAAGCACATTTTAATTCTTCATTTAAAATTTACTCACGGTGAAGATCCATTCAGGCAGACACTTTTGTGATTCTTCTAGCAGTAGCATCATAGACATGTTTGAACATTTCCCTGGCTTTCTCTCAAATCGCATTTCTATTAAGAATGACATGTGGTTGTCTTGGGGCAGTGGTAAGATGGCAATGAAACTGGTCAGATTATGTGAGTCTGTGCATGGGTGAGTGTGCATAATGACAAATCCATGTGCACATGTGTGTCCAAGTGGGTGAGTGACTGTCTGACTGAGGGGAGATGCACAATCGAACACCTGGTGCTCCCTTACAGAAGTGGCTGCATCTTACCACTGCTCTGAATTCAGCACCTGATATGCACAGGAACATCCACCATGCTCAGGGCATTGTTTGGGAAAAGGCAGCAGACATCAGCCACCTCTTGGCACCTGGCACCTGGCCTACACCACCACCTGTGGCAACAAGCCAGGTGCTTGGAGCGGGAACCATGAAGAAAGCACAGAGAGGAAATATAGGGCTGAGCCCTACCAGAAGAGAAGACACTGCCTGATGCCATTTTCTCTGTCCCAGAATCCAGGCAGAGACCTGCTCTAGCTTACCTAATTCTGAGCAGCCTGCATCCTGAGACCAAGGGGAGATCTTCACACTCCTCTGGGACTGACCATTGTTGGCGCAGAGAAGATACACAAAGTGCACTATATTGATGAGACAGACACTCCACCCTCACACTTGACCAAACACAGACAAGTGCAACAATAGTGGAAGACCAAGCAGGAGATGACTTGGGGTGAGTCCTGATCTGATTCACTCTCCTTCCCCCAGCAAACTGTGGGGAGTCTGACCCATCTATAGAACAGCTTGATTAGCCTGCACTGAGAGCAGAGAGTGGGGGTCGATAGACAGGAGCCCACTCCTTATCTCAGCACCAAAAGCGGCAGCACTTGGGACATGCCAGGGGAGGGGGAACACACCTCATCAACAAGGGCACCTGTATAATGAACATTTGTATACCTAACTCTGAATTGTACCCTACATCTTTAAAATTAAAAATTAAAAGAAAAAGAAAAAGGAAAGGATCTGAAGTTTCAGAAAGGGCTACAAGAGGGAGATCATTCTTTTCCTGCTTTCTCCATACACATCTTTCTATGTGTGTTTTCTGATTTGATTTGCCCCTTTTTCTCCATTTTTTTGGCATATGAGTATAACTGATAGTGTGTATATCCTCAATATTTTTTGTATTTTTATTTGCTTGTTTATCTGTTCATTGGCTTTCTATCTGCTTTCCTTCTTCTTTCTCTTGATCTTTTTTTTTTTGTCTCCCTTCTTCCTTTCTCTCATCTCATTTTGTTTTCAGGGGATATACATATGCTCCCACTGCATGGACATATTGTAAAGGGGGTGGGGAGTAGGTTCAAGGGAGCCCACACCCCAGTCAGCAAATACAATGATCTGCAGGTAGCTTCTGAACAACAGCTGCCTGCTTACACCTTATTTAATTCTCAAAACAGAAAAAGACAGCTCAGCCCCACACCCCCAGTACAGCTTCGAATTTAAATAAATCCAGAGGGTCTAACTAAGGAATAATAGGAGATTGCACAAACAGAAGTGAAAATTATCTCCCCATCACTGAGCAATAGAAGAGGAAAGAAAAACAAAGGGTGGGAATAACCATCACAAATTAAGAGGAATCAACAGAAGAACACAGGTAACCCCCAGATCCACGGTAAAACAGCACCCAAGAACACAGATTTCAGAGCTCACACAATGGAGAGCCCCCAGAACAACTAGTCTTAAACCACTAATCCAGAATTCAAAGTGTTGATGGAGAAGATAAACAGAAATGAGGAAAGACTGAAAAAATAATAAAAGAGTTGGTAACTGAGATGACATCAATAAATAACACAGCAAAAAAAAATTAAAACAAATAACAAACAGGTAAGTATGGAAAGCAGAATTAACCAAGCAAATGAAAGAATTTCAGAGCTTGAAGACTGAAATATGGAACTAATCCAAACTGTTAAAAACATAGAAAGGAAGCTTAAAAAGACAGAACAAAGCTTTCAAGGGTTGTGTGATTATATTAAGACACCAAACTTATGCCTGATCAATGTTTCAGAAGCCGAAAAGGAGAATCAGAGCACCCTAGAGTAAATATTCCATGAAATCATCCAGTGAAACATCTGCATCTTATCAGAGACAGTCATCCAAACACAAGAGATTCAGAGAACCCTGCAAGGCATCAAATGAAAAGACCAACTCCTAGACACATAGTAATTTGCATACACAAATTAGGTATGAAAGAATAAATCCTAAAGGCAGCAAGAGAGAAAGGTCAGACTACTTACCAGAATAGACCAATTAGAATAGCAGCAGACTTATCCACAGAAACACTACAGGCAAGAAGAGACTGGAGTACAATCTTCAAAAGTTCTCAAGGATAATTAATTCCAACCAAGAATTTCCTACCCAGCTAAGCTATACTTCATCAGTGATGCAGAATTAAAATCCTTCCCAGACTTTCAATCCCTTAAAGTTTCTGCTGCCTCCAGACCAGCTCTGCAAGAGATGCTTAAGAAGGTATTAAGCACAGAAGAAAGAAAAAAAAGTACATTCTTCCCAAGAATGCAGAAAAATAGAGAATGAATACAGTTATGAATTGTGACTGCAAAATTAAAAATGCACAGCACATATATAAACTCAAAAGTCAAAAGAAAACAATCAAATAAACAAACAAACAGTAATAACAACAAAGAACTTTATAAGAGCTTCATGACAGGGATAAACTCTCACTTCTCAATAATCAGCCTGAAAGTGAATGAACTAAATGCACCACTGAAAAGACATACACTGGAAAACTGGATTTAAAAAAATGACCCAACAATTTGCTCCCTACAGGTAACATATCTCATTAGATAGGACTCAGACTCAACGTTAGAGGATGGAAAAAAAAATTCAAATGAACAGAATACAAAAGAAGGCAAGAGATGTGTTGTTAATAGCAGACAAAACAACCTTTAAATTATCAAAAATGTAAAAATATGCAGAAGGACACTAAATAATGATAAAAGGTAAATCCAACAACAAGAAATGTCCACCCTAAACATACATGCACCCAACACAGAAGCACCAGCTTTTTATAAACAGCTAAAGTAAACTAATAAGAGACATTGACTCTATCACTATCATAGCTGGGGACTTAACTAAACCCCACTAGCAATCCTGGATAGATCATGAAGGCAACAACAACAACAAAAATCAACAAGGAAATCCAGAACCTCAACTTGACACTTGACCAAATGGACTTAATAGATACCTACAGAACACTCTATCCATCAAACAAAAAACATACATTCTATTCATCACTACATGGAATGTACTACATGACTGACCGCATTTTCAGCTATAATTCAAGCATACACATTCTCAGCTATAATTAAAGCATAAACAAATTTCATAAGATCAAAATACTACCAGGCACCTTCTCAGACCACAATGGAATTAAAATAAATATCAATACCAACAAAGCTCCCCCAAAACACTGAAAGACATGAACGCTAAACAATGTGATGCTGACCAACTCCTGGGTCAAAGCAGAAATAAAAAAAAAAAAGAAAATTAAAAGAATCTAGGAAACAAATGAAAATGAAGAAATATCATAGCAAAACTTCTGGGATGCCATGAAAATAGTATTAATAGAGGAATTCATATCACCATGAACACACATAAAGAGAATAGAAAGATCACAAGTTAACAGCCTAACAAATCATGTAAGGGAGCTGGAAAGGCAGGACCACCAAAAACCTAACTCAATATACGAATAAAGATCAGATTACAGCAGGAGAGAGACTGCTGGATCCTTGTTTTACCTCACCACTTCAACACCTGGCAGGGCACTGGCAGCAGGGTCTATGGAAGGAGTCCAGAGGCAAAGTCTCATGGAAGAGGACAAGAAAGGCACCCCACCACCATCTTGAAGGCAGTGCAGGAAAGTACTCTGTTTACTGACCACGGCACAACAAACCCGATCTCTGTGACTGGGGAATCAACTACTCAGAGAATTATTGTGAGGCAGAGGTAATATCCTGAAAGCACAAATTTCGAAGGGACCTGACAAGTGCTGAGTTCCGGGTGCCCCACCCCCTGGCTGATCCAGTTGAGGGACAAAAGGTGTGGCCAGAAAAGGATGAGGAAGAACTCCAAAGAGATCAGCGGTGAGTCTGGCACTGACCAAACCCCCCTCACTGAAGCAATCCTCTGAACATCAGACTCACACAGCTGGACCCTGACTGAGAAGGACAAGCTCAGGCAGAGCCTGGACATCAGTTGCAATAGGAGAACTCCATTCCATGATAGGCCTAGCTGGGGCAGCCCCCATGAGAGTACATACCTGGAGAGGAGACAATCCCGTACCTCTCCACCAGAGGAGATATCCTTGACCATACAAGAGTGGGAGGGGAGGACTGTAGCCCAACCCACCTTGACTACCCCTCCTCCTTCCCTGCTTTGGACACTGAGGAGAGAATAAAAGAGGTGGCTCTGCAAGAGAGACCTGATTAGGGGAATAATTACAGAGCCTGCCACAAGAGGGCAGGTATTTTTTTAATTTTCAATTTTATTGAATTTTTTAAAATTTTTTGACTGTTTGTTAGTTCATCTTTTTTTTTTTCAAGTTTTTCCTTTGTGCATGAATGTGTATGTGAAGGTTTGATCTGCATCCTCTCAAAAGTTTTTTCCTTTCCTTTTCTGTTTCTCCATTTATTTATTGTTTTCTGTTTATGTGTGCATGTGAATGATTGAGTGTTCATCTTTCAATTGTGTTGTTGTTGTTGGTTTGTTTTTGCTCTTTTGTTCTTCTGGGTTTTTTAATTTTCATCTCTTATAGTTTAAGATGTGTGTCAATATATGTGTGCAGGTTTGACCTGAATTCCTTTTTTTTCCCTCTGTTCTTTCTGTTTTCTTCTCTATTCACTTTGTGCTAGGCATGTGTGTGTGTGTTTAGTTTTCTTGGTTTGTTGCTGTTGTTGTTTGTTCTGTTTCACTTTGTTGTTGTTCCAGTTTGTTTTGGGGAATGTGGGTATGTCTGTGTGTGTATGTGTGTTCAATTGTTTTTTGCATTGGTTTCTCCTTTGCACCAGGATGTAGAGTGGTGGTGGGGAGTGGGTCTCAGGGAACACAAACCACAATAAGTGAACATTGTAATTTGCAAGTAGTTTCTGAATCCGAGCATCCCATCCCCTACTTTATTCAAACTTCAAAAGCTACAAGAGTCAGCAAAGCCTCCCATCCACCATCCTATTTCAAAATAGAACAAATCCAGATCCCAGACCAAGGAAGAATAGAGGACTGAGCAAACATCAGAAGGGAAAGCCTCTCCCACTGACACTGAATAACCGAACTTAAAAGAAAAACAAGAGATCTGTCACAAATGAGGAAAAACCAAAGGAAGACCTCAGGCAATTTCAAGTGTACCAAAGACAAAACTCCTGAAAAATCAGAACTTGATGTCCAAACAATGGAAGTCACCAATGACTGGTCCCAGAATATGACAGGGATTAGGAAATGGATAGAGTGACTAAGACTTAAGAAAGACAAGATACAACACTGACAGTAATTGTAACAGAGATTTTGTAAATAAAAAAGTCTCATTCTGAAAATAAATAACGAGATGACAACATGGAAAGCAGAATTAATCTAGCTGAAGAAAGAATCTCAGAACTTGAAAACTAAAACATAGAATTAACGTGATCTGTACAAAACATAGAAAGAAGACTCAAAAAGAAAGAGCAAAGCCTATAAGAGATGTGTGATTATATCAAGAGGCCAAACCTGCACCTGATTGATATCACAGAAGAAGAAAGGGAAATGGGTAACAACTTGGAGCAAGTATTCTAGGAGGTAATCCAAGAAAACTTACCTCATCTCACCAGAGATGTGACCAATCAAGCACAAGAGATAGAGAGAACGCCCACAAGACATCAAATGAGAATACTAACACCTAGACACGTAGGCACAAAAGAAAAAAATCCTAAAAGCAGCAAGACAGAAAGGTCAGACTACCTACTGGGGAAAACCAATCAGAATAGCAGCAGACCTATCAGCCAAAACATTACAAACAAGAAGACACTGAGCCCTATATTCAAAGTCCTCAAAGATAAACAGTTTCAACCAAGAATTTACTATCTACCCAAGCTCAGCTTCAACCGTGATGGAGAACTAAAATCCTTCCAGACATTCAATTCCTAAGAGATTATGTAGTTTCCAGTCCAGCTCTCACAGTAGACATTTTAAAAGGTATTAAGCACAGAAAAAAGAAAAAAAAGAATGACCACACACTTCCTAAGAGAACATCAGAGCACAGAATCAACAGAGAATACAGTGCAGCAGGAAACTTCAAAACACACAGAGACATCAACCCCAAAGTCAAAAGAAAACAAGCAAACAAAGAAACAACTTTATGAGAACCTCATGATGATAAACAACCACATTTCCATAATCAGCCTCGATGTGAATGAACTAAACGCAGCACTGAAAAGACACAGAATAGCAAACTGGATAAGAAACCATGATCCAATTATTTGCTGCATACAGGAGACTCATCTCATTACAAGGGATGCACACAGACTCAAAGTTAAAGGATGGAAAACGAGTTTCAAGGAAAATGGATCACAAAATAAGGCATGAGTTGTGAACTTAATACCAGGCAAAACAAGATAAAAGCTATCAAAAATTTTAAAAGATGCAAAAGGACACTACATAATGATAAAAGGTTCAATCTATCACAAGAAATATGCATTCTAAACATATAAGCACCCAGCAAAGGAGCAACAGCGTTTATAAAGCAACTACTAAGTAAACTAAAAAAATATATTGACTCTAACACTATTACAGCAGGGGACTTGAATACACCATCAACAGCCCTGGATAGATTATCAAGGCAAAAAATCAACAAGGAGATCCAGAACGTAAACTTGATACTCGACCAAATGGACTTATTAGATACCTATATATTCTTCCACCCAATAACCAGAGAATATACATTCTACTCATCACCACATGGAACATACTCCAAGATCATTAACATCCTGGCCATAAATAAAGCATAAACACATCCCATAAGGTTGAAATCTTGCCATGCACATTCTCGGACCACAGTGGAATAAAAATAAATTATCAACACCAACAACATCACCCAAAAGCCGACAAAGACATGGAGACTAAACAGCATGATGCTGAACAACTACTGGGTCAACAATGAAATCAAAACAGAAATTAAAAGATTCCTGGAAACAAATGAAAATGAAGAAACATCTCACCAAAACCTCTGGGATACAATGAATTCATTTCTAAGAGGGGAATTTATATCTCCATGAGCACACATCTAGGAAACAGAAAGATCACAAGTGGAGAGCTTAACAAATCACATAAGGGAGCTGAAAAGAGAACACCACCAAAACCCCAATTTAGCAGAAAAATCCAAGTCACCCAAATAAGAGCCCAAATATGGGACATCAAAGACAAAAATATCATAGAAAACATCAACCAAACAAAAACTGATCCTTTGAAAGAATTAGCAAGATAGATGGATCCCTAGCCAGAATGACCAAGAATAAGAGAGAAAAAGCCCAAATTCAAAAGATCAAATCACAACTAGAACTCAGAAATTCAAAAGATCAAATCACAACTAACCCCAAAGAAAAACAAAAGGTTATCAAAGATTACTATGTACACCAAAATGGAAACAAACTTGATAACCTAAATAAAACCTAGGACTTTCTGACATCACACAACCTCCCCAGGTTGAAACAGGAAGACATTGACACACTAATGGACCAATACCAACCCAGGAAATTGACTCTGTCATACGAAAACTACCTACCAAAAAAGGCCTGGACCAGATGGCTTTCCATCAGAATTCTACAAAACATACAAGGAGGACCTGAAACCAGTCCTATTGAAAGTAGTCAGGGCAATTGAGAAAGATGGAATTCTACCCAAATAATTTTATGATGCTAACATCACACTAATAAATCTGGTAAAGATCCAACAAAAAAGAGAACTACAGAACAATATCCCTTATGAACATAGATGTAATAATCTTCAGCAAGATTCTAGCAAATCAAATCCAACAACAAATCTCAAAAATCATCCACCATGACCAAGTAAGCTTCATCCAGAATACAGGGCTGGTTCAACATTCGTAAGATCATAAATGTTATTAAATACATCAACAGATGTAAAAACAAGAACCACATGATTATTTCATTAGATGCAGAACCACATGATTATTTCATTAGATGCAGCACCCCTTCTTGATAAAAACCCTTAAACCTAGGTATAGAAGGAAAATACCTCAAAGTAGTAAGTGCCATTTATGATAAACCCACAGCTAACATATTACTAAATGGACAGACATTTGGAACTTTTCTCCTGAATACTGGAACAAGATAAAGCTACCCACTCTCAGCCCTGTTGTTCAACATTGTGTTGGAAGTCCTAGCTCAGGCAATTATACAAGAGAAGGAAATCAGGGGTATCCAAATAGGAAAAAAAGGAAGTCAAGTTATCCCTCTTTGCTGATGATATGATCCCATACCTTGAAAATCCAAGAGAATCTGTCAAAAACCTGCTTGCACTGATAAAGGACTTTGGCAAAGTCTCAGGGTACAAAATAAATGTGCAAAAGACAGTTGTATTCCTATACACCAACAACAAGCAAGCAGAGACCCAAATGAGAAGCACAATCCAAGAGCAACAACAAAAAAATGAAATACCTTGGCATCTTCCTAACCAGAGAAGTGAAAGATCTTTACAATGAGAACTACAAAACACTGCTCAATGAAATCCAAGACAACACAAACAAATGGAAAAATATTCCATGATCATGGATAGGAAGAATCAACATTGCTAAAATGTCCGTCCTACCAAAGGCAATCTACAAATTCAACTCAGTACCCATTAAGTTACCAACATCATTCTTCTCAGATCTGGAAATGACAATACAAAAATTCATATAGAAACATAAATGACCATGACTTGCCAAAACAATCCTTAGGAAAAGAAACAAAGCAGGAGGTATCACACTTCCAAACTTCAAACTTTACTATAAGGTTACAGTAATCAAAACAGTCTGGTATTGGTACAAGAACAAGCACATAGACCAATGGAACACGACAGAGATTCCAAGAGAAAAGCCTCAATTTCTCATCCAACTCATCTCTGACAAAGTCTCCAACAACAACCACTGGGGAGAGGATAACCTATTCAGTAAATGGTGCTGGGAAAACTGGCTGATCACATACAGAAGATTGAAACAGAACTGCTATCTATCATCATACACAAAATTTAACTCTAAATGGATCCAAGACCTAAACATAAAACCTCAAACTATAAGAATCTTAGAAAACACAGGAGACACCCTTATGGAAATTGAAACTGGCAACCAATTCATATTCTGAAACCTAAATGCCCATACCTTTAGAAATAAGATAGACAAGCGGGACCTCATTGAACTAATGAGCTTCTGCAAAACAAAAGAAACTACCATGAGAGCAGGGAGACAGCCCACAGAATGGGAAAAAATATTAGCCAACTGTATATCTGACAAAGGCCTAACATCTAGGGTGTACAAGGAGCTCAAATGTGCCGAAAAGAAAAAACCAAACAGCCCCTTTAAAAAGTGGGCAAAAGACATGAATAGACACTTCTCAAAAAAAGATATACAGGCAGTCAACAAGCACATGAAAAAGTGCTCAGCCTCACTCATCATCAGAGAAATGCAAAAAAATCCCACATTGAGATATCACCTAACCCCAGTAAGAATTGCCATCATTAATAAAACAAACAACAACAGATGCTGGCGAGGATGCAGAGAAAAAGTATGACTTCTAAACTGCTGGTGGGAGTGCAAACTAGTGCACCCTCTTTGGAAGACAGTGTGGCGATTTCTGAAAGAACAAGTAATTGACCTTCCATATGACCCACCAATTCCCCTGTTGGGAATATACCCCAAGGCACTCAAGTCATTCTACATAAAAGATATCTGCACACACATGTTTGTTGTGGCTCTATTCATAATAGCAAAAACATGGAACCAACCATATTGCCCATGGAAGCTGGATTGGTTTAAAAAAAATATGGTACATATACACAATGGAATATTATGCAACCATAAAGAAGGACAAACATTTGCAGCAACTTAGATGGATTTAGAGTCAATCATACTCAGTGTTCTATCACAGAAACAAAGAACAGAGTACCACATTTTCTCACTCATAAGTGGACCTTGAACAATTATAATAATATAAAAAGTGATTGGCAGTAGTGGGAAACTGTCAGGGGAAGAGGGGTGTGATTGGCATTTGAGGGAAACTACTATGGGAGGGAGAGGCATACCTCATCAACAAGGGTAGCTGTATAATCATCGTTTGTATACCTAACCCTGAATTGTACCCCACATCTTTATAATAAAAAAAAAGAAAAAAAGAATACAGATCACCATAATAAAAGTCCAAATACAAGACATAGAAGACAAATATCATAGAAAAAAATCAATGAAACAAAAAGTTGTTTATTTGAAAGGATAAACAAAATTGATGAACCCCTAGTCAGGATGACCAAGAAAAAAAGAGAAAGATCCCAAATAAACACTATCAGAAATGCAAAAGATCAAGCCACAATAGACCCTGAAGAAATACAAAAGATTATCATAGATTTTTATGCACACCTGTATAGCAACAAACAAAAACCTCAATGAAATGGATGACTTTCTGACAACATACAACCTCCAAAGGTTGAAAAAAGAAGAAAGTGAGACCCTAAATAGATCAATAACAACTAAGGAAATTGACTCCATCATTAGAAAACTACCTACAAGGAAAAGCCCTGGACCAGACATTTTCCCAATGAAATTCTACAAAACATACAAGAAGGAGCTGATACCAATCCAATTGAATGTATTCCAGGCAATCAGGAAAGACAGAACTCTCCCCAAATCATTTTATGAAGCTAACATTAGACGGATACCAAACCAGGTAAAGATCCAACAAATAAGTAAACTACAGCCCAATATCCCTGATGAACATAGATGCAAAAATTTGCCAACAAGATTCTAGCAAATCAGCTCCAAAAACACCTCTCAAAAATAATCCACCATGACCTGGTAGGCTTCATCCCTGGGATGCAGGGTTGCTTCAACATCCGCAAGATGATACATCTAATTAAATACATCAACAGATGTAAAAACAAGAACCACATAGTTAATATCATTAAACACAGAATAATCTTTTCATAAGATCCAGCACCCCTTCTTGATAAAAAGCCCTTGAACATCTAAGCATATAGGTAATATACCTCAAAATTGTAAGAGCCATCTACAATAAACCTACAGCAAACACATTGGTAAGTGGACAGAAGTTAGAAGCATTTCCTCTGAAAATCAGAACAAGACAAGGTGGCCCATCCTCACTCCTCCTGTTCAACATAATGTTGGAAGTCCTAGCTAGAATAATCCGACAAGAGAGGGAAATCGAGTGTATCCAAATAGGTTATATGGAAATTAAGTTATCTCTCTTTGCTGAGCATATGACCCTATACCTTGAAAACCCGGAAGAATCTGTCAAAAACTTCCTTGCTTTGATAAATGACTTTAGCAAAGTCTCGAGGTACAAAATCAATGTGCAAAAGAAAATTGCATTCTTATGCACCAACAACAAACAGACAGAGAACCAAATAAAAAGCACAGTCCCATTCACAATAGCCACAAAAAATAAGTAAACAAAAAAAAAATACTTTTAAGCTGGGCTCGATGGCTCGGCCTGTAATCTCACGCCTTTGGGAGGTTGAGGTGAGTGGATTGCCTGAGCCCGCGGGTTCGAGACCCACCTGGGCAGTGAGACCTCATCTCTACAATAAATCAAAAAATTAGCTGGGCATGGTAGCACATTCCTGTAGTTCCGGCTACTTGGAAGGCTGAGGCGGAAGGATCGCTGGAGCCCTACAGGTCGAGGCTGTGGTGGCCGGGAGTGGCCACTGCACTCCAGTCTGGGTGACCGAGTGAGACTCCAACTCAAAAAAAAAAAAAAGAAATACTTTGGCATCTTCCTACCAGAGAAGTGAAAATCTTTTACAATGAACACTACAAAACAGTGGTCAAAGAAATCAAAGAAGGTGCAAGCAAAGAAAAGATATTTCATGCTCATGGCTTGGAAGAATCAGCATTTTTTATATGTCCATCCTACCAAAGGTGATCTATAGATTCAACGCAATACCCAGTAAATTACCAGCATCATTCTACTCAGACCTGGAAACAACACAGAAATTCATAATGGAAACATGAAAGACCATGAATAGCCAAAACAATCCTTAGCAAAAGAAACAAAGTGGGGGGTATCACGTGTCCAGACTTTAAACTTTACTATAAGACTACAATAATCAAAACAACCTGGTACTTTTACAAGAGCAGGCATATAGACACATGGAACAGAACAGAGATTCTGGAAGCAAAACCTCAATTTCTCAACCAACTCATCTTCTGACAAAGCCTCCATCAACAACCACAGATGAAAGGAGAATCTATTCAGTAAATGGTGCTGGGAAAACTGGTTGACCACATGCATAAGATTGAAATAGAACCTCTATCACCATATACAAAAGCCAGGTCTAAATGGATCAAAGGCCTAATGTAAAACCTCAAACTATAAACACCTTAGAAAACACAGGAGACACCCTTATGAAAACTGAAATAGGCAACCAATTCCTGATCCAAACCCCAAATGCCCATGCCATAAGAGATAAGATAGACCAGGCTCGGTGGGTCAGCCTGTAATCCCAGCACATTGGGAGGCCAAGGCGAGTGGATTGCCTGAACCTGCAGGCTCGAGACCCACCTGGGCAACTTGGCGAGACCTCGTCCCTACAATAAATTAAAAAAAAAAAAATTAGCCGGGTGTGGTAGTGCACACCTGTAGTTCCAGCTACTTGGAAGGCTGAGGCAGAAGGATCACTGGAGCCCAGCAGGTCGTGGCTGTGGTAGCTGGGAGCGTGCCACTGCACTCCAGTCTGGGTGACAGTGTGAGACTCCAATTCAAAAAAAAAAAAAAAAGAGATAAGATAAACAAGTAGGACCTCATCAAACTGGAAAGCTTCTGCAATGCAAAAGAAACCATCAAAAGAGTGGGGACACAGCCCACAGAATGGTAAAAAAAATGGCCAACTGCATATCTGATAAAGGCCTAACTTTTAGGATCTATAAGGAACTCTAGCATGCTGAAAGGAAAAAAAACAAACAGCCCTATTAAAAAGTGGGCCAAAGATATGAATAGACACTTCTCAAAAGAGGAGTTAAGAGCATCGAACAGATATAAGAAAAAATGCTCAGCCTCACTAATCATCAAAGAAATGCAAATTAAAACCACACTGAGATACCACCTAACTCTAGTCAGGATGGCCATCATCAATAACTCAAAAAACAACAGATGCTGAAGAGGATGCAGAGAAAAGGGAACACTTCTATACTGTTGGTGGGAGTGTGTTGGGAGCCAGCCACGGAGGTCCACTGAGCGTTAGGGATCAGGAAGGCCTGTTGACCCTGAGACCACAAGGATGCATTTGGGAGCTATTGACCCCATTTCCTCCCCCTTTCTACTCAGCACTAACCAGATTAAGCTCCTGTGAGCTCAAAACATAAAAACTCTGAGACCGGGATGAACACAAGCTACCTTTAGAAGCTCATTGCTCCCATTCTTCCGCAAACCAAAGTTTTGGCTTTCACACAACTTATAATTCAAACTCGTGTCACATCTAAGAGCCTTAGTATTGGTCACAAGCTTCTGGGTCATGATCTTAGGATTTATTGAAGGTGTAAATTGTAGAATATAGTTTTAGAAGACAGCC
>NW_007259471.1:411569-441280 GCF_000164805.1 Carlito syrichta
CTGACTTTGTGTATAAAAGACCCGTTGTAATTCCCAATAACACACATCGCTTCTGCACTAGACAGGAGTCCAGTCTCTCTTTCTCTCTCTCTCTTTCTCTCTTTCTTCTTCCCCCCAATCACCGATGCTGTCTCCTCCTTTGGGGTACCCTGAACCCAGCTGGAGCTGGTCTCTGGCAAGAGTGTAAACTAATACAAACTCTAGGGAGAACAGTGTGTTGATTCCTAAAAGTTCTAAAAATGGACATTTCATATGACCCAGCAATCCTCCTTCTGGGAATATACTCAGAGGAACTCAAATCTTCTATAAAAAAGATACTTTCCTGCACATGCATGTTTATTGCGGCATTATTCACAATAGCAAAAACATGAAACCAACTGTGCTGCCCATCAAAAGTGGACTGGATGTTTTAAAAATGTGGTACATATATCCAAAGGAGTATTACACAGTCATAAAGAGGGAAGAAATTACGGATTTCACAACAACTTGGGTGGATTTAGAGTCTATAATGCTCAGTGATCTATCACAGAAAAAAGAACTGAATACCATATGTTCTCACTCATAAGCGACCCTGGACTTTTTTTTTATTATTTATTATAAAGGTGGGGTACAATTCAGGGTTAGTTATATAAACATTGATCATGCAGGTACCCTTATTGATGAGGTTTGTCCCTCTCTCCCCCAGCAGTCTTCCTCAACTGCCAATCCCACCTCCCCTCCCCTGACAGTTTTCCACTAGTGCCAATTGCTTTCTTATAGCAGTATAATTGTTCAAGTTCACCTTATGAGTGAGAACATATGGAACTCAGTTCTTTGTTTCTGTGATAAATCACTGAGTATGATCGACTCCAAATCCATCCAAGTTGCTGCAAAGTTCATATGTTTATCCTTCTTTACGGCTGCATAATATTCCATTGTGTATATGTATCACATTTTTTTTAATCCAGTCCAGCTTCGATGGGCAACACATTGGTTCCATGTTTTTACTATTGTGAATAGAGCTGCAACAAACATACATGTGCAAGTATCTTTTTTGTAGAATAATTTGAGTTCCTCCAGGTATATTCCCAATAGGGGAATTGCTGGGTCACATGGAAGGTCAATTTCTAGTTCTTTCAGAAATCGCCAAACAGTCTTCAAAAGAGGTTGTACTAGGCTGCATTCCCACCCACAGTGCAAAAGCATTCCTTTCCTTCATGTCCTGGCCAGCATCTGTTTTTGTTTGTTTTATTAATGATGGCCATTCTTACAGGGGTTAGGTGGTATCTCAGTGTGATTTTGATTTGCATTTCTCTAATGATGAGTGAGTCTGACCACTTTTTCATGTGTCTGTTGACTGCCCTTATATCTTCTTTTGAGAAGTGTCTATTCATGTCTTTTGCCCACTTTTTAAAGGCGCTGTTTGTTTTTTTCCTTTTGGTGTGTTTGAGTTCCTTATAGATCCTACATGTTAGTCCTTTGTCAGATATACAGTTGGTAAATATTTTTCCCATTCTGTGGCCTGTCTCCCTGCTCTCTTGATGGCTTTTTTTGCTTTGCAGAAGCTCATTAATTTGATGAGGTGCCACTTGTCTATCTTATTTCTTAAGATATTGGCCTTTCGAGTTCTGAATAGGAATTGGTTCCCAGTTCCAATTTCCATAAGGGTGTCTCCTGCGCTTTCTAAGATTCTTATAGTTTGAGGTTTTACATTTAGGTCTTTGATTCATTTAGAGTTAATTTTTGTGTATGGTGATAGGTAGGGGTCCTGTTTCAATTTTCTGCCTGTGGTCAGGTAGTTTTCCCAGCAACACTTACTGAATAGGTTCTCTTCTCCCCAGTGGTTGTTGTTGGAGGCTTTGTCAAGAAAGGGTTTGGCAGTAGCAAGACACTGCCGGGGGTGGGGGAACACATGACATCAATAAGGGTACCTGATCTCAAACCAGGTTAAGTGGGGATCAAAGGGAGGCCCAAACTTTACCTATAACCACTTATCTACCTAATCCTGAATTATACCCCATATCTTTTTTTAAAATCACATTATAATGCATATTCTCAAACCTGAAATTTATCACCTGTTAGTTAGAATGTTTTTGTTTTCTAGTAAGAAAAACACCTGACTCAAAACCTAAAGTATCTTGACACAATATGGCATTCATTGGCTCATAAAACAAAAATATACAAAGTGGGGCTAAATTTAGACTAAATTTGATCCAGAAATTTAAGAATTTCCCCCTCTGTTGTCATGCAATTTCTCATGTCACTTCTGTCCTGAGGGTATCTCTCCTCCTACTGTTAAAAATAGCTACAGTAAGCTAACAGACACATGAAAAAGTGCTCAGCCTCACTCATCATCAGAGAAATGCAAGTCAAAACCACACTGAGATACCACCTAACCCCTGTAAGAATGGCCATCCAACAAACAACAACAGATGCTGGTGAGGATGCAGAGAAAATTATGGCTTCTGCACTGCTGGTGGGAATGCAAACTTGTACAACCTCTCTGGAAAACAGTATGGCAATTTCTGAAAGAACAGAAATTGACCTTCCATATGACCCAGCAATTCATTTATTGGGAATATACCCGGAGGAATTCAAATTATTCTACAGAAAAGATACCTGTACACGTATGTTTGTTGCACCTCTATTCACAATAGCAAAAAGATGGAACCAACCATATTGCCCATCGAAGCTGGACTGGATTAAAAAATGTGGTACATATACACAATGGAATATTATGTAGCCATAAAGAAGGACAAATATATGGACTTTGTAGCAAATTGGATGGATTTTGAGTCTATCATACTCAGTGATTTGTCACAGAAACAAAGAACTGAGTTCCGTATGTTCTCACTCATAACGTGAACTTGAACAATTATAATGCTATAAGAAAGCGATTGGCAGCAGTGGAAAACTGTCAGGGGAGGGGGCGTGGGACTGGTAGTTGAGGGAAACTGCTAGGGGAGAGGGGCATACCTCATCAACAAGGGTACCTGCATGATCAATGTTTGTATACCTAACCCTGAATTGTACCCCACATCTTTATGATAAATAAATACATTTTTTTAAATGGCTGCTATAATTCAAAACTGAATTCTTGGAGTAGTAAATCCAGTGGAGAATATCGTCTTTATTTATTTAGTTAGTTAGTTTGGGCAGGCCCAGGAAAACTCCAGAGTTTCATTATGAGTGCACTAGATTATATAATGTACCTAATTGTGTACCAATTATTAGGTGAATGTCATATGCTTGGTTTAGCCCAACATAGACCCACCATAACTTGAGTGTAGACTCAATCTTATATAAATTGAATGGGAGGAAAATGCTTATTGTTTTATGTTGAATGAAAAAAAAGCAGGATAAAAATCACATAGTTGTGATTTCAACTACATAAAATGGAAAGAAAGAATAATAGAAGTGAATATGCTAAAATGATGACAGTGTTTTCCTCTGGATTGTCACCTATAACTGCTGTCACCTATAACTATGGGAAAGCAGTGAAAAAACTAATTTCTAAAGGAAACTCAGAATACAGTTATGTGAAATAGAAGAGAAGAGTTGCTGGATAGCACAGCCAAGTATCTATCCACTATGTCATTTTTTTTTTTTTTAGAATTCAATAATTTTTCTCTCTTTCTTGATGAACATTTTTTGCAGCAGTTGGAATACTGACTGAAATGATTTCAGAAGTGAAATTTTCTCAGTTTCAAATAGAGCACAAAAGGTGAATAATTCACATCATAGATTGAGCTAACATAGAATGTGATACTTTATTTTTAAATGCAATAATTTTTATTAAATTAAGAATCATCACCTTCTCCATTGTTATATAGCAACAAAAGCAGCATTTTTTCACATAAAATAATGTTTTTGATAAAAGCTAATTATGATGACTATGTAATTAGTTAAGGATTCACTCACATATATATTCCTTATAGTATATGTGATTTAAAATTTGCCTCAGCAAAATAAAAATCACTAAAAGTAATGACTTCTAGGATGACTCGTAAATAGTAATCAAACCTGAGAACATTTTAAATAATCTACAGTATGTTAGATTAAGCCATATGAAATTAACAATATTTGACCAATTTTTATCTACAAAATGGCAAGTTTATATGGCTCAGCCTAAAATACACACCTACATCTACACATATATATATATACATATATGTGCACACATCTATACACATTCATGCTGTTGATTAAGTGTATAATAATATAGTATGGAAACCTATAAATGCCAATTTGATCATTTAATCATTTTATATTTTATTCCATGACTGACAGGAAAGAAAATAAAGTACATCTTCATGGATATACATAGAAGATAAAATACATCCATTTTATAAATATATTTTTAAAAGCATTGATAACTAAACTTTCATGTTTTCCTAGTTGGGCTTATCTTCCTCTAAATTCAAATCTGCCAAAACACTTCTTATGTTTGCTTGTTCTTCATACCCTCACTGAGTGATCCTAAATAACCTCTACTAATTTCCTTAAGTTCCTTCCTTGCCAAAGCAGACAGGCAGTCAACAGCCTGAGTTGACTGGGTGACTCTATGATCCCAAAAACAGAGTGACAAATCTAGTGTTCTGAGAATGGGCAAGCTGACAAAAAGAAATCATTTGCATCTGTCTACTGGAAACAAATAGAAACTACCAACATATATCCCAACACCGTTCAGCTATTAGTGATTTAAACAGGATATAACCTGAATGAGAAAGATATATCTCATCAAGTATCTCTCTGTATATATTTTGTCTGGAAAAATATACTATAGCAAAAATCATTAGTGCTTCTTTGTCTGTTACACTTTTTGGTGATTCAGCTTATCCTATCTCAGTTTCCTTATTTTCCCTTCTTTTAGAATATAAAGTTATTTAAGTAGCAGTGAATAAGGGAAACTTCCTTATGAAATTAATTCACAAGTACAATAATTGAATGATATATGTAGTAACTACTGTTTTTCTTACCTTTTCAAGATCTCAGTCAGTCTCCAACTTTAGTGAGCTGCCTTCCTTTCAGAACAGCCCACAAGAATAAGCCCCTATCCAATTGTTAGAGTATGAGCTCTCCTCTAAGACTAGCTGTGACTTCTGAGGAGTATCATGAGAAAGACAGAAATTAACTAGATTATATCATCTTGGGAAACTTTACTGACCACATGATGCCTATCAGCATCATAGAAGTGGGCAGAACTTCACATTCTATTCAACTAGTCAACATATACAGATGTTTATGCATATTGTTATTTTTCACACTGAACTTTTTTTCATGGTTTTCTCCTAATGCATCATTCTCTCTTCCAGTTAC
Organism: Carlito syrichta; assembly: GCF_000164805.1. Lineage (NCBI taxonomy): Eukaryota > Metazoa > Chordata > Mammalia > Primates > Tarsiidae > Carlito > Carlito syrichta. Next base: position 416,868 of record NW_007259471.1, read on the forward strand.
TCTAGCAAACTGCATACCATGTAAGGCAGCATAAACATTATCTGGAGAGAGGAAAGTAGACACAGCTTAAATCCAACATTCACTCAATTTCAGTGATATTTCAACCAAGTCACAGCTATGACTAATATTTTGATTTAGCTAGCACTAAAGATTCACAGAAATAATGTAAAGAACTGATTGCTGTTCTTTGTTTTCTTGGGATAGAATCACTGAAAATCTATGACTAATTCATACTTACATTTGATTCTGTTCGAGAATTGTTTGAAAATCTGTTTCTCTGATTAGAGACTAGGCTTTTCAGAGGCTGTTTATTATTATTTAAATAAGATTCTTACAACTTCAAGTATTACAGGCAAGTTTTAAAAAGTTGAAGGAAGCAAAGAATGCCCTTATATTATATTCAACATCTGTAAGTTCCAGATAAAGATGGATAGAAATATATAAAGAAAATTTGAAGAGAGAGATTTTATTCTATTTACCAAAACTGATGGGAAAACTTCTGATTGAGAAGACAGTACATAAAGGGCGCCAAAAAATTGCATATACATTTTAAGAAGGTGAAAAACTGCATTACAATTGTAATACTTGATATATATCAATAATAAAAGACGAATACAAGTCACATTTAACTTATGCAATTATAACAGGTGCTCATAGTGGTTATCATCAGCATCCAGACACTTCTGATTACAGTGAACTAATGCTTGAACAATGTTGACCAAAGTGTTCACTTGTATCATTGAGCATGCTGTTTCAATTTCTTCCCAAAGTACCACCAGTGTAGCCGGTTTTCTACGGTACCTCATCTTTTAAGGTCCCCCATAGATAGGACACACAATTATGTCAGTTCACTGTTTCAGTCAACTTAAACTGTGCTTCATCAGACCAAATCATTTTCCCCACAAACTCCTTATCCTTTAATACCATATTTGGAACAACACACAATACTACATCCTTCAATCAGGGTCATCTTTATTTAGTGCATGCAATAACCTTGGGATGAAAACTTTACATTTTGCTGTCTTAAGAATGCGTCATATGCTTGTTCTGCTAACTCCTATCTCACATGCACATTGTTTGGTAGACTTCTGTGGTACACGTGTAAACTGTTCCAACACCATAGCAGAAGAAACAGCATTTGTTGGTGTGTGAGTTTTCTCAGATCTTCCCTTTTGCACATCACACATAGTACCATGCATCTCAAACTTATCATGAATGCTTGAAATTGTTAGGCATATTGGAGGTTATGTTGCATTCTCACTCCTCCATTACCAATGTACTTCTACAATGTTCTCGAATTTCAAAATGGTCTCATGCTCCTTGAATGACCACCATGCATCTGCCATTTTCTTTGACTGTCCTGCCAGTTGCATGATGATACTAGTATTCATTTGATAAATGCCATCTTTTGGGCAAACTCCATACTACATATTGCTACCATAATTTGATTCAACTTCAGAAAGTAATACATAAATAACATCTCTTAAAATGTGTACACATTTTTTGGCATCCCAGGTATATTTCAGTTGTAATGGCAGAATATAATTATAAAGCAGAATGTCTTTCTTTAGCTCAACAAAATTCAGAGTATTTTCACAAAGAAACCTCAATCTGGAGAAAAGTAGATTGACACATCCTAGAGAAATGTCAAGGTAAAATCTTTAAGAGTAAGAGGCCCTACTTACCATCATCAAGAATTTAGCACAGGTATCAAGAATTCAGCACAGACAAGAAAATTGGGGGGTTCTATGATGAAGTGTAGGATTGATTTATAAAGCCCAAGTATATCCTGACAAAAGAATATGATATATTTTCTAAGATAGTAGACTGAGTACAGATATAGGATCTACTATAAAAATCTAAGAAGAAACAGCAGAGTCAAGGCTATCCACACAGTTATACCAGCAGCAACAGAGCTCTTCACGGCCCACCTACTCAAACATTCTATCCTGCATTTATCAAAATATACTTGGAAGATGAATAATAACAGCAAAATATATTAGGGAGATATAGAGGGTTTTGAATACAACAGGAAAGGAATCAAAGTTCATCTACTTTATATAACAGTAAATGAAACATCTGAACATAGCTTACCAAACTCAGCAAGATCAATGGGCAGTATGAAAAGGAATAGCATGGCAGCTATGAAATCTATTTAAAATAATAAATGAAAGTAATATAGCAAGACAGTGTCAATGCTTCTCCTAAATCCTCCAAAGTTATATTTTTACAAGATTTGTCTGTCCTATTCATTGATGTGAATTTGCTTCCAACACCCAGCAACTGAAGCCAGTTTTCAGAGGTCTGCTCTTAGGCTATTAGAATCCACCATGCCTACAGTTCAGCAATAATGGAAGAGCTTAAGAATGTATAAGCAAACCTTGGAGATATTTGCACTGTCAGTTCTAGATCACCACAATAAACTGTATATTACAATAAAGTTAGTCACACTTTTTTTTCATTTCCCAGTACATATAAAAGTTATGTTTATACTGTACTATAACCCTTTAATTACACAATAGAATTGTGTTTAAAAACCAATATACACATCTTCATTTAAAAATATTATTTTACTAACAAATTCTAACTATCATCCAAGCCTTGGGCAAGTTACATTTATATTGCTGGTGGAAAATCTTGCCTCAATGTTGGTAACTGCTGACCGATCAGGGTAGTAGTTGCAGAAGGGTGGGGTGGATGTGGCATTTTCTTCACATATGACAATAAAGTTTGCTACATCAATTGATTCCTCTTTTCTTAAAAGATGTCTTTGTAGCATGCATTGCACTTTGATGGCATTTTACAAACATTAGAACTTTTAAAATTGGAGCTATTCCTCTCATATCCTGCCACTGCTTAGCCAACTAAGTTTATGGACTATTTTAAACCATTTTCTTGTCATTTCAACAATGTTCATAGCATCTTCACCAAGAGTAGTTTTATCTCAATACATCACTGTCTTTGGTCATCCATAAGAAGCAACTCCTCATTTGTTCAAGTTTTATAATGAGACTGAAGCAAGTCAGTCACATCTTCATGCTCCACTTCTAATTGTAGTTCTTTTGCTATTTCTACCACATTCACAGTTACTTCTTCAAATGCAGTATTGAACCTCTCAATGTTATCCATGAGAGTTGGAATCAACTTCTTTCAAACTCTTGTTAATATTTTTACCTTCTCCCATGAATCATAAATGTTCTTAATGTAATTTAAAATGTTAAAGGCTTTGCTGAAGGTTTTCAATCTGCTTTTCCCAGATCCAACAGAAGAATCACTATCTATGGCAGTTATGGTTTTAAGAAAAGTATTTCTTAAGTAATAAGACTTAAAAGAAGAAATTACTCTAAGGGCTATAGAATGGATGTGTGTTAACAAGCACAAAAGCCATGCTAATTCCTTTATACATCTTCATCAGAGCTTTTGGGTGACTATGAGCATTGTCAGTGAGTAGCAATGGTTGAAATAAAACTTTTTTCCCCTTTTTCTGAGCATTAGATCTCAACAGTGAGCTTAAAATATCCAGTAAATTATGCTGTAAACAGATGTACTGTCATCCAGACTTTGTCTCCCATTTATAGAATGTAGAAAAAAAATTTATCATAATTTTAAGGACATAAATATTTTTGGAATAATAAATGAGCATTTACTTCAATTTAAAGTTACCAACTGCATTAGCCCCTAACAATCTTGTCCTTTGAAGTCAAGGCATTGGCTTCTTCTCTCTAGCTGCAGAAATGCTTGTTGGCATATTTTTCTGATAGAAGACTGGTCTACATTGAAAATCTGTAGTGTAGTATAGTGTAGTATAGTATAAACTATCATCAATTTTCTTGGCTAGATCTGGAGAACTTGCTGAAGTTTCCACACAAGCACTTGTTGCTTCACTTTGTACTTTTATGTTATGGAAATGGCTACTTTCTGTAGACTTTATGAAGCAACCTCTGCTACCTTCCAACTTTTCTTCTGCAGCTTCCTCACTTCTCCCAGTCTTTATAGAATTGAAGAGAGTTAGAGTCTTGTGCTGAATTTGGTACTGACTTAAGGAAATATTGTAACTGATTTGATCTTTTATCCAGAACACTCAAACTTTCTCCATATTAGCAATCAGGCTATTTTGCTTTACTATAATCCATGTATTTACTGAAATCACTCTTTTAATTTTCTTCAAGAACAGTTTTTTTGCATTCACAAGTTGGCCATTTGGCATGAGAGGACTAGCTTTCAGACAATCTTGGATTTCAACGTGGCTTCCTCATTAAGTTTAGTCATTTCTAATTTTTAATTTAAAGAGAGAGATGTGCAATTCTTCTTTCACTTTAACACGTACAGGCCATTGCGGAGGTATTAATTGGCCTAGTTTCTTTTTATTTTTTTTTTATTTTAATGATGTGATGTACAATTCAGGTACCCTTGTTGATGAGATGTGTCCCCCCTGCCCTGGCAGTTTCCCACTACTGCCAATCCCACACCCCTCTCCCCTGGCAGTTTCCCACTACTACCAATCCCTTTCTTATAGTATTATGATAATTGTTCTAGGTCCACTTATGATTGAGAACATGTGGTACTCAGTTTTTTGTTTCTGTAACAGATCACTCAGTATTATAGACTCTAAGTCCATCCAAGTTGTTGCAAAGTTCATAATTTTGCCCTTCTTTATGGCTCCATAACATTCCATAATGTATATGTACCACTTTTTAATGTAATCCTCTTTCGATGGGCAGCACAATTGGTTCCATGCTTTTGCTATTGTGAATAATGCTACAATAAACATGCATGTGAAGGTATCTCTGTCACAAACTGATATGAGTTTCTCCAGGTATATTTCCAGTAGGGGAATTGCAGGGTCATATGGAAGGTCGATTTTTAGACCTTTTAGGAATCTCCACACTGTTTTCTACAGAAGTTGCACTAGCTTACACTCTCACCAACAGTGTAGAAGTGTTCCTTTTCCCCACATCCTCTCCAGCATCTGTTGTTTTTTGAATTATTGATGATGGCCATCCTGACTGGAGTTAGGTGGTATCCCAGTGTGTTCTTAATTTGCATTTCTTTTAAGACTAGTGGGGCTGAGCATTTTTTCATGTATCTGCTGGTTGCTCGTTTGTCTTCTTTTGAGGAGTGTCTATTCATATATTTTGTCCACTTTGTAATGAAGCTGTTTATTTGTTTGTTTTTTCTTTTTGACAAGTGTGAACTCCTTGTAGATCTTAGATGTTAATCCTTTGTCAGATGGAACAGGTTTCTGAAAGTAAAACCTCAATTTCTCAACCAACTCATCTTCAACAAAGCTTCCACCATCAACCACTGGGGAGAAGAGAACCTAGTCAGTAAATGGTGCTGAGAAAACTGGCTGACTACATGCAGAAGATTAAAACAAGACCCCTACCTGTCACCATACATAAAAATCAACTCTAAACGGATCAAAGACCTAAATCTAAAACCTCAAAGTGTAAGACCCTTAAAAAATGCAGGAGACAACCTTATGGGAATTGGAACTGGCAAACAATTCCTGATCAAAACTTCAAGTGCCCAAGCCATAATAGATAAGATAGACAAGTAGGACCTCTTCAAGCTGACAAGTTTCTTCAAAGCCAAAGAAACTATCAAAAGAGCAAGGAGACAGTCCACAGACTGGGAAAAATATTTGCCAACTGTATATCTGGTCTAGTTTCAATATTGTGTCTCAGGGAAGAGCAATGCTCAAGAAGAGAAAGAGAGATGAGTAAACAGCCAGTTGGTGGAACAGTCAGAATATATGAAACACTTATTGTTTAAGTTAGCTTTCATATAGGGGTGCTATTTGTGGCATTTCCCCAAAAATCACAATAATAACGTAAAAATTCTTGATCACAGATCACCATAAAATATATGTTATACACTTGAAATATTGCAAGAACTATCAAAGTGTGGCACAGAGATATGAAGTAAACACAAGCTGTTGGAAAAATGGAACCAATAGAATTGTTTGACACAGGGTTGCCACAAGCTTTCATTTGTAAAAAATTCAATGTCTGCAAAGTGCAATAAACAAAATGAAATAAAATAAATTATGATTGTATTGTTCTATTTTCTTTCACCACAATTTAAGATTTAACCAATGACTAATGAGTGGAAGGAGTATAAAAACCCTTCTCCTTGACTTAGTTTGAGGTGACTCTGAGGTTATAATGTTCATTTCATAACCACCATGCAGGATCAGGCTGAGACAACTCTCTATAGGACTTTCGTTAAGACATATCTTTGCCTGGCTTTTCCTATTCTCTCTCTTGTTTCTTCTGAGATTTTCTTTGAGAATATTTTCTTATCTAATAAATTACACACCCAGAAATCTTTCTATGAGGGTTGCTTCCAGAGAACCCTACATAAGACATGTAAAAAGGGTTGAATAATACAATGTGAGAAAATTCAAATAAAAGAAAGAAAAATTCCTGTGGATACTTTATGCTATAGAAGAATTTAATAAGAACATAATTTCAGTAAAATAAGATCTCAGAGACAAGAAAATAAGACACCATATTGAGATGACAATGAAGATTACTGAAATAACATAGCAAACCAAGATTCAAACAACACCATTACAGAAATAATAAACATTAATATTCATGTCACAGACTAGATATGGATTAAAATCTAATTAATGCAAAACAAAAGTACCTGTAATAATCATGGAGAATCCAGGGTAAAATATAAATAACAAAGCAATCAGAGATAAGATTATGAATATGCATAATTTTGTGTGCACTAAAGACAATCCAAGGAGGAACACTAAAATAATTACACACACACACACAACGTTCCAAGAAAATTTTCTGAATAAAAAATCTGACTTGGCAGAAGAAAATAGCATATCATGTTCCTAGAAAAATTGATAGAAAAATTCAGACTGCTCAAATCAAATGAAGGCATAATCTGATTGAGTCATGAAGGGAATCCCAGGGAGTTGCCTGAGTCATGGGTAATTTTTTTTTTCTCTTTTAATTTGTATTTAAATTTGTGGATTATAATTCATGGCTAGGTATACAAATATTCATCATACAGGTATCCTTATTGATGAGGTGTGCCCCCCTTCCCCAGGCAGATATTGACCACTGTCAATCCCACCTCCCCACCTCTTCACCCCCCCCTCCCTGCAGTTTTCTGCCACTTTCAATCCTTTTCTTATAGTAATGCGGTAGTTGTTCAAAGTCCACTTGTGAGTGAGAACATGTGATACTCAGCTCTTTGTTTTTGTGAGAGATCACTCAGTATTATAAGCTAATTCCGTCCAGGTCACTGCGAAGTTCATGATTTTGTTCTTCTTTGTGACTGCGTAGTATTCCATTGTGTATATGTACCACTTTTTTTTATCCAGTCCTCTTTTGGTGGGCAGCACAGTTGATTCCATGTTTTTGCTATTGTGAACAATGCTGCAATAAACATACGTGTGCAGGTATCTTTTTTATAGAGTGACCTGGGTTCTTCCAGGTATATTCCCAGTAGGGAGATTGTGGGGTCTTCTATACACCAATAATAAACAAGCAGAAACCCAAATAAAAAACACAATTCCATTTACAATAGCCACAAAAAAACCTGAAATACCTTGGCATCTTCCTAACCAGAGACATAAAAGACCTTTATGATGAAAACTACAAAACACTGCTCAAAGAAATCAAAGGTGACACAAACAAGAGGGAAAATATTCCATACTTATGGACTGGAAGAATTGTTAATATGTCCATTTTACCTAAGGCAATATACAGATTTAATGCAATAACCATCAAATTACCAGCAACATTCTACTCAACATTCTACTCAGACCTAGAAAAAACAATAAAGGAATTCATATGGAAACATAAACGACCAAGAATAGTCAAAACAATCTTCAGCAAAATAAAACAAAGCAAGAGATATCACACTCCCAGACTTTAAACTATATTATAAAGCTACAATAATCAAAACAGTCTGGTATTGGTATAAGAACAGGCATATAGACCAATGGAATAGAATTTAGATTCCAGAAGCAAATCCTCAATTTCTTGACGAACTCATCTTTGACAAAGCCTCCACCACCCACTACTGGGGAAAGGAGAACCTATTCAGTAAATGGTGCTGAGAAAACTGACTGACCACATGCAGAAGATTGAAACAGGACCCCTACCTGTCCCCATACACAAAAGTTAACTCTAAATGGATCACAGACCTAAATGTAAAACCTCTAACTGTAAGAACCTTAGAAAATGCAGGGGACACTCTTATAAAAGTTGGAACTGGCAACCAATTCCTGATCAAAACCCAAAGTGCCCAGGCCATAAGAGATAAGATAGACAAGTGGGACCTCATTAAACTAATAAGCTTCTGCAAAGCCAAAGAAACCCTCAAGAGAGCAGGGAGACAGCCCACAGACTGTGAAAAAATATTTGCCAACTCCATGTCTGACAAAGGTCTAACATCAAGGATGTACAAGGAACTCAAACGTGCTAAAAAGAAAAAAAAACAGCCCTATTAGAAAGTTGACTAAAGATATGAATAGACACTTCTCAAAAGAAGACATAGGAGCAGCCAACAGATACATGAAAAAATGTTCAGCCTCACTAGTCATTAAGGAAATGCAAATTAAAACTACACTGAGATACCACCTAACTCCAGTCAGAATGGAGTCAAGAACTTTCAAGATTAAAAAGAAATATTCATGCATTTAAGTATTTAATAGATTATGTATAAAAAATATTTGGTTGATATCAGAATTCTCCACAGCAACAGTCAAATACAGAAGATGATAAAACAATATCTACCAAATTCTGTGTGAAATAAAGGGTGAGACAAATATATGATACCTAGTCAAGTTGCCCTGCAGAATAAAGGCTAAAGAGTATGCCAAGCAGACATAAACTCAGAGATTACAGCAACGATTAGTTTTTCTTTTTAGAAGTACCAAAGGATAAAATATCAATAAATAAAGAAGAATAAGATTAAATATCTCAAGAATGTAGAATGTATTGGTGGTGAAAGTTAAATGAATAACAGAACTAAGACTGAAAACTATGCAAATTTTTGCTACAAGTCCAATTTTTAAGGAGATTTGATCTAGAAAATTTGGTTGAATTACATGGGCATAACAATCAAGGCACCAAGCTTGTGTAAGACAAGAATATGGGCAGAATTCCTTTCATAATTACTGATGATGAAAACCTTAAATTCACAGCAATAGCATTATGGTACCCCTCAAGCTTATGTAGTCAACAGAGAACCATTTTACAAATGTTGATCCCTTCTTCAATTCATTGAATGCCATATGTAAGCTTATAGAATGAGAACAAATAAGAACCTTAAAAATTATGTAATCCATGTTACTTTAATTCTTATTCAAGTGATCATGTAGGATTTTAACAAATATTGGTTAAATATTTCCTCTGTTTTTTCAAAAATAATTCTATATTAATCTTATTTTGTGGCCAAAATTACAATAGTCTCTTTTGCAATACTTTCTAATACTTACAATAATACTATGTTATAGTTGAAACAGGCTCAGAGATGTTACATGAGGAAAAGACAAGAAACCAAATTCAAATCCAATACTTTAAATTATGAAACACTCTGTCCTCTTTGAAACTCCTGGTATGCTCTGAATACAACGAACTTATAGCAAATGCTCTTACCTACATGCCTTCCACTTATTTCTCAGTACCCCCGACAATTAAATTCTCTTAATTCAGAGTTTTCCAATGTATATTAAGTTACTCTGTGCATTGTCTCTGCATATCACAGATGTCAATGAAGCCATGCTGAAGTACAGAAAAAAGAGGCAAAATGAAATGGTCACAAGAAATGTAGAGTTATTATACTGAGTTAACTATGTATTTTTGCCCTCTTCTGACTCCAACTTCAGATTTCATGATGGCAAAGTGGACAGTACAAAATTTAGGAAGTTAGCACCTATATGTGTGCTTATGGAGTGTAAGTGTGCATGTGTGTTTGTGTGTGAGTGCGTGTGTGTGTGTGTGTGTGTGTGTGAGAGAGAGAGAGAGAGAGAGAGAGGCATGTGTTTTTCAGGTATGAAATGATTTCATATACTGGACCACAATGGCTTTATTTTTATTTCAGATTTTCTTTAGTAATCACCATGTGGGAGGTTATCTGATTAAATGGGCTATAATTGTAAACTATATGCACAGATACTAAAATCCGGATTTATTGGACTTGCCGTTAATTTAGCCATGCAACTTATCATATAGGAAACAGTAGCCACCTGTTTTTCCTCACTCTGAAAGTTCCGCAATGAGAAAAAGTGAAACAGAAAAGAGAAATGTAGACACACTTTAACTGAAGCCAGGAAAGAGAAAAAAGTCATTCTCCTTTAATTAACTCTTCCTCACCCCATCAGGACTGAGAATAGTATTTTCTCAGCCTTTATGTCTAACTGAGGCGTGAGAAAGTGACACAAGACTATTCACCAGCTCTGGAAAAGAAAAAGCCAAGATTAGAACATTACAGCACAATATCGTAACCCAGGAAACAGACCATAGCCTGCAGTTAAGAGCCCAGAGGAGACTGGTGTTTGAAATTCAATCTGAGTCAGAAACATTTCCTGTCATATTTCCTCCATCCGCCACTTTGTCACAAGTATGGCATAAGTTACTGGAAAATGCATAAACCTCCCTGCTGCCTACAAAGTGTCATGGCAGAGTAGGTGAGTATCTGTATACTATGTTCCATTGTAGTGGACATCACTAGAAAACCCATTTGTTCTAGAATATCCCTTTTGCTACTCCCCACGGCTCATGCTGCCTCGGTGCTTGAAATTAACAGCATCGAAACCATATTTAACCACTTTTATTTTGAGTCATGCACATTTCATCAGGGTGAAGGCACTAAGTTACCTGAGATATGTAACATCCTAGATAGCTATGTTGGTTGTAGAAACTAATTTATCTGTCACAAGGCAGCAAGCAGCACTCCCAGAGGCTATTTGGTGCTGTAAGAGAATTAGCCTAAGAAAATATCCAAAGTATGGAACCCTGCCTAGGTCAAATCGGACACCACAAAGAGGTCCTCAGAGTTCAGAAATTGATATGAGAGCTCTGGGCTACTAATAGGATGAAGAAGGAAAAGGAAAATACCTGACAGTGACTAAGAGGGCACTTTAAAGAATAATATCTGTTTCCTTATCTGTGATGAGAGTTATGGTAGGAAGGGTACATGAAGATTGGAAATACACATAAATTATTAGTATATGGTAAGTGTAGGAAAGGTGGAGAACTCTGAAGGTGTCAGGGCAATTTTAGCATAGATTTAGTCAGATTTAACCCACAATGACTACATTAACCAAGTATGCTCCCCAGGTGTTCCATCTACTGAAATCTTTGTGAATCCTTCTAAGGAAACACAATTTAGAAGTAACTCCCACATGAATATCTTTATATCAGAAGGGATTCAAGAAATATTCTTAGAAGGAGATTAAATTCCAAGTAAGATGTGGAGACTATAAGAAAGAAGTACCAGATTAATATAGATAAGATTCCAATGAATTCAATTGTAAAAGAAGGAAGAATATATATTTACAATTGCTAGACTACTCATTAATGTTTGACAAATGACTAGAAATGAGAAAGGTAGATATAGGCTAGAGATGGATGGACAGTTTGAATTTTTAAAAGAGAACAATGTTGTATTCTGGAATAAAAATCCAGAGATAAATGCTGATTTCCAACAAAATTCAAGAATATGCTGTTAAGCAGATGGCTTCTAGGCATTTATGAAAGCAACCAATATGGGTTCACTAAAAATTCATGTTCCTTCTTTTTTTCCATAGTGTCACATAGTTGGCAGATTTGTTGAATGCTACTCTTAGAGTTCATGTATATTTCAAAAAGGGATATAATAACTCTGGTGACTACCTAGAGTGACGCTGGTTGGATTAAGCTAGTAGAAACTTGTAAAGTAAACACTTATGAAGTTGAATGACCATTGCCAGAGAATGCACCCCAAATAATATGAGGAGGAACCCCCAAACCAGAATTTATTTATTAAAAATTGTGTATCTATTCTTACATGTTTAAACTTTAGTCACCTTCAGAGTATTCTCCACTTGATGCAATACACCTATCAAGACGTTTTTTCCACTGCTCAAAACAGCTTTTGAATTCACTGATTTTGATGCTTTTTAGTGCTTCTGCCATTTTTTTGTGACCTCCCACATTGGCAAAATGTTTCCCTTTGTGGACTTATTTTTATCCCAGAAAACAGACAAACAAGCAAAAAGTTGCTCAGGGAGAAATTAGGCAAATAGTGTATAGGGATCATGCCATTTTTGACAAAAACTGCTGAACACTTAGTGCAGTGTGGGCAGGTGTACTTATAAATCACCCAGCATAAAATGTGCAAATAGTTGAAAGACTCCCCCTCAAAAATCACTGAAGCCGAATACATTCTCTCACAACAATGCTTGCTGGTACACTGATGCCAATGACTTCCTAGAACACTTATATGGGCGGGGGGGTCATCCTGTACCACAAGGGGTCCACCTTCCAAAAAATAATTCTGCATTTTGAAGGTGCTCCCTCATAAATCAACAACAAATTGGAATGACAGGTTTTTGTCATAAGTCTTACCTACTTTACTGATAACTTGGAAAAATCCCAGAAAATTCACTGATTGAGCACATTTACAGATTAATGAAAACTGGATTATGATAACGGTTCAGGGTGTACTTGTAAGTGAGAACATGTGGTACTCAGTTCTTTTTCTGTGATAGATAACTGAGTATGATAGACTCTAAATCCATCCAAGTTGCTGTAAGTTTCATTTGACAGTAGCAGGACACTGCCAGGAGAGGGGGGCAGGGCATGTGACATTAATAAGGCAAAGTGGGACCAAAAGAAGGCCCAAATTTTACCTGTAAGATAACCATTTATGTACCTAATCCTGAATTGTACCCTGCATCTTTTAAATTTAAAAAAAGAAAAAGAAAACAAAACTGGAGTAGATCGTTAATATGATAGAATCACGGTTCAAAAACATCTCAACAGATAGAAAAAATGCATCAAATGATACAATTGAATAAAGGATAGTTTTGCACTTGGAAAGAAAACACAAGCATAAATGGAGAAGGCAGGAATTAATAGGCTTTCTTCTCTAGTCTGATCAAGCCAATCCAGAATACAGTATTTAGAATTTGTCCTAAAATTTTCACAGGAATATTGACAAAAAACAGAAAAAAAGAAATCCAGAGAACAAGTGTAAATATCTCCAAAACCATGACCTATAAAGAATGGTTGAAAGCCTGACAATTTCTAGGTGGCAAAGGCAAATAAAGAAATGGAGGCAGAAGCTGAACAAGGATAGCGGTTATATACTTGAAGAGCTATCATTTGGAGTTAGGAGCAGTGGGAAGTTAAAATGTGGTAAGTTTCAGTTCAATGTAATGAGGTCCATGGACAGAATAAAATAAGTTGCCATGTATAATATTGAGTTCCTTCACTCTATAAATGTACAAGCAGACCAAATGTTTACCTGCCGAGGGTATAATAGTGCAGATTTCTACATACAATGGAAGCTAAAATATTGCATCAACTGACCTAAAAAGAATTGTTTTCAACTATAAGATTCTATGCCTGTATGATTCTGTTTTTAGAAAATTTTTTTTACCACAAAATGTCTTTAAATTATGAATTCTTTGGAGATGTAGGTAGTTGTTTACAAATTACTATCTGTAAGAGAGCTAGCATTAGTCGCCAATTTAAGAGCAGATAGGTATATAAATTAAGTGCTTCTAAAATAATGAAGGTAATTGGTAGTGGTAAACAAAATAGGGTTTGAGCTACAAATATTTGATTTAATCATTTTAGAAATATATAGAGTACTCATGTGAAAAATTCCTCACTTTGGGTTGTTACTGAGGAGATATAGGCAGAGAGGATTCTGCCAGTAACTTAACTCCTCTCCATTCTGAGTCAGCACGCGTATACAGAAGATATCCTACAAAAGTTCTTTTGCTTTGCACTGAGTGTTATGTAGAGGGTCTCTATTTCCTCAAGAAGATCAAAATTTAATGAGAGTGGTGGTCAAAGAAATAAAGATGATATTCTGCTTGAGGACTATATGCATTGCCTCAACTTGCAGCTTCAAACCTGAGAAGAGGCAACACTTGAAACCTGCTGAGGACTCTAGACAGAAGTGCTTATCAATAATACTGCCTCAGTGCTTATCAATACCAGGAATAAAATTATCCCTTAGCTCCTGAATACTTCAGCATGGATTGTATTTTTTGTTTGCTTCTGTGAACTTGATCACTTCTTATTACCTAGCTGAGAATCCAACCAAGGCAGTGCAAGACACTAAGTAGAAGAGTATTGATGAGGTTGAGAATATGAGTTATACTCTATGGAGAAAGATAAAAGTATGGGAGACAAGGGGCAAGAGGGCTGAATTAAGAATGAGAACACAAACCATTTTTTAACTCATGTTCCAGCACATGAGTGAGTAAATGAATGGGCAGAAAAGATGGAGCAGTGCGTACCTCTATTTGTTATTAAAAATCTGTCTACATGTGATAATATTCCCTTTAGCCACTACCCCAGAAAGTATTTAAATAATCAATACAGTTACAAATTATATTTTAAATTGTTAGTATTAATAATTCAATAGTGTGATCCTGGAAAACTTAGCCAACAAAAGGTTTCCTTGATTTTTTCTGTTTTCATTAACTTCAGTTAGAACGTTTTTCTAAAGCTCTTTAGCCATTCTGATGCAAGCTGTCTTGCTAGTCCCACTTCATGAAAACCTCCAGATGGAAAGGATCAGAATAGCATTTAATCCACCTCACTTGCTATGTTAGATTCCTGGTTTCAAGCAAGTAACTTTTTGTCATCACACATTTATGTGCGAAGGGTGATTATATCTAATTGTCTATTGAGTGTAAACACGTAATCATATAATTACAATGTGCATTTATGTAATTATGATGTATAATTAAGTAAATATCACCAGAATGATATTGTAAAGAGGTTCATATAACTGTTAGATGGAGTTGTGATTCAATCTTTGGCAGCTCTCTTCAAGATATGCATGTGCATACACGGGTGTATGCATACGTATTTGGGGTGAGAGTCACAGAGAATAGAATTCAGTATTATTAGTCCTGATTAATGAAGAGAATAAAGATAAACAAAAATGATTGTTTCTGAAGGATTTTCCCCTCTGACTGCAAATTGACATTTTAGACGTATTTTAAATATACAGAAGACTGGCCCCAAACCAGGCCTAATGTATATGAAGGGTAATCTCCAAGGCTGTACTCATATATGGGTGATTTGAAAAATAAGCACAGCCTGTAATCGCAGCACTTTGGGAGGCTGAGGCGAGTGGATTTCCTGAGCCCGGGGGTTCAAGACCCACCTGGGCAACTTGGCGAGACCTCGTCTCTACAATAAATCAAAAAATTAGCTGAGTGTGGTAGAGCAAGCCTATAGCTCAGCCTCTTGGAAGGCTGAGGCAGAAGGATCGCCTGAGCCCAGCAGGTCGAGGATGTGGTGGCCAGGAGCGTGGCACTGCACTCCAGCCTGGGTGACAGAGTGAGACTCCAACTCAAAAAATTAAAAATAAATACATAAATAAATAAACATTTTGCATAATTAATTACTCAGCAACTAGTATCTAGGACGAGGGCAGGATGCAAAGGCCAGGCTGGGGCGAGTGCAGGTGACCCCACGGAAGTGGGAGACACTGGGCTGAGGTGGCATGATGTAGTAACTGGGGATCTGGATGGCCATTCGTCTTTAGGTAGGTCAAATTTTGAATACTATGCCTAGTCTAATGTCATGTTAAAAGTTTCTCATGTGATTTCCAGACTTGTTATGGGAGTAAAACAGAGTCATCCTTTTGGAAAGTGAAGTTGAAGGAGACACCCTGTAACTGGAGAAAAACCTCACTCCATCAAAATTTTCCATATGGGATTCCTGTTACTGTACAAAAAATAAACTGGAGTGCCATGTACAAGAGATGGCACAAAAGGACGTTAATTTTTGTCAACTCTTTTCTATGGCAATTTCAATTTCTATTGTCTCTTAGTGGAAATCACAGTGGTTCACTTTTCCACTTAAGTGAAATGCAGTCTCTCCACTAAATATGAAGCAATATGCAAAACTGATTCATCTTCCATATGACTCTCAAAACTGCAGACGTTATGTCATTTACCTCATATGTCTCCATGGGAACCTTCATCAGGTGAAAAGACAAGATTCATTTTTAGTAGCTTATGGAAAATATGCCAGACCAATGGCTGAGGAATGACTGGTTCCCCACTAGCCTTTCCTGAAACTTTGCTGAATCATGACACCAATGTGATTCACAACCACGAGACAGACTTGGCCACTCTGTGTGTATGCCTTGCAAAGGTGCGCATTTTTCACCCTATCTGTTAAGAGCAGCAATAAATATTGTTAGAATCCGGTGGAAGTTTGTTATATAAGACACAGAATGATCTTTACACTACAGTCACAAAACCACCTTCAGCAAACTCTAAACCACAAAGTTGACATATGTAATGTATCTCTATAATTTCGTGCATACTACATGTTGATGTATAATAGGATTACTGAGAAATGAATATATAAAGTTTTCAATTCCTTATGGATCATTTTGTATTTTTTAAAGCTGCATAGATTATTATGATAAAACTAGGGTTGAGAGTCAGCCTATAAACAGTACTGTACATAAATCTAAAATAGGTGATTTAAGTATTCACAGAAAACTCGTGCTATTTGCTGTCATCTACCACAATTATATTCACTCAGTAAGGGCCTTTCTGGAAATTAGTGTGTTGTAAGCAGATTAAGTTACTACTTTATTTAAAAGAAGTAACACACAAACTAGTTTACAGGCCCTTTTACCTAATTAACCTATCAGTAGTTACTTTCTACTAAGGACTACAGAGCCCTGAGAGAATAACATGAAGTTTAGATGAGTTTGACTTTTCTTAACTATTTTTTTTATGAAGTAACTATTTTGTTTTAGATATTGTATGGGGCTTGTGGGAGGAAATACATAAGAATAATCAACATGACCTTCTCTCAGAGAGGAGTTCTTAATCTAGTGGGGGAATATCTACTTGGCTGAAAAACTCTTCTGATAGTTAAAGGAGGGTTTCTGGAGCCATAACTCCTGCCAGGTTCATTGCCAATTTTCCTCAATGAACCATCAGAGGAGATTGTCCCCCAAATAAAGAGATGCCTATGAAAACCAATAAAAAGGAGGCATCTGTTTCTGAGTTGAAGAAACATGTTGCTTTCAAAAGACTTGAGTATGCTCTTCCCCAGATTTGACTGTTGAAAAAGGATATATGTTATTCCTTATTTCTTGCTGTAAAGGAAAGAGACAACAGCTTCATGACACTAAAAAGTACTGAAGGTTCTTGGCCTTCTTCTATGCTCGATATGACCACTTATGGTATATTCACTTCTCTAATTGTTTGTGATTCATATAATTAGATAACGATTTGTTAAATTTATGACTGCACTAGATTCAACTAAACTTTCTTCTTGCTAATACTCTATTGGTAAGAAATTTTGCTGAGTAAAATGTAAACAATCACAAATACTTTGTCCTATTCAAAGCCTTTCCTAACCACTTCTATCTAAAGGACACATTGTATACCTATATACATTATTTGAGACATTAGATCTTGTAACATCTGAAGAGTGCTTCATTGCATGCTACCTACTGTCATTTTCTATTTTTGTGAGTTGGATGCTGTGTTCCCAAGCCAAACTGGTAAGCTCTTAGAAAACAATAAACCTGTGGTAAAGTTCTGTGTAACCTGCCTCCCTCTATTCCACATTCAGTACAGAACAGATTTATAACACAGTCCTCATCCTCATATCGTCTGGCTAATTAACCTATCTTAATTTCTTTAAAAAGGGAACTCAGAATATACATGTTTAAGTTTTAATACATAACTCTAATCTAACTGGAATAAAATAGATTTCATGTGAGACCAGCTCATGAGATGCAATTGCTAGAAGTTTAAGTCAAAACTGCTCCATAAATTCCCCACAATATGGGAGAGTTTTTGCCCAACTCTCACCAGAACAATAAGAATAAGTGTTAAGGTAGCTCAATCTTGACAAGGTCTACTCAACAGATTCTGAAGATAAAAATAGACTTAATGTGTTACTAGAATAGCATAAATACTTTTGGACTCCTTTAGTTTTCTGAAAAATTTCTTCAGTGACAATATTGACATAAATTCTTTGTACACAAGTTTTAACATCAACCCAAATTCCACCTTAGTCTCTGACTCATATATGTTATTTTACTGTGTTGATGAAAACATGCAGAAGAGGGAAAATACTCTGGTCACCAGTCAATGCTTCTCAAACTCTAATGTCCATTGGGATCACTTGGGGATCTTGTTAGAAGCAGATTTTAATTCACTAGGTCTGGGATGTGGTGCAAGAATCTGCATTTTTAATGAGTCCTCAGGTGATACTAAGGCTACTTTTTCCTGGATCACACATTTTTTAAAAGTTAGTTTTATTCAGGTATAATTTACAAACAGCAAAATTTATACTTTTAATCACACAATTTTATGAGTATTGACAAATACATAGAATTATACAAACATTACCACATCGAGCTAAAAAATCACTTCTATTATCCCAAAATTGCCCCATGTCTCTTCCTAGTGAATCCTCTCCTAACCCTATACTTTGATGACCATTGATTTCTTTTTCATCCCTACATATTTTTGTTATTTTCAGAATGTCATAAAAATTGAATCACTGGCAATATGTAAACTTTTACATTTGGCTGCTTTCACTTCAGAATAATACATCTGAGATTCAGCCATGTTGTTTCATGTATCATAAGTTTAATTTTGTATTTCTGAGTATTGTTATATTGCCTAAATGTAACAGTTTATCCCTTTGCTGGTTGATCAAGATTTGAGTTGCCTCATAATTTTCACAATTATGAATTAATTCAGCATAAACATTCACAATTTTTTATGACAACTATCTTTTACTTTCTCTTGAATCAATGCCTAGGAGTAAGATTGTTGGGTCATAGAGTAAACTTATACTTTAACTTATAAGAAACAGTTTGTCCATTTTCCAAAGTAATTGTATCATTTTACATCACTGTCAGCAATATAGTAGAGTTCCAGTTATGATGCATTCTTCCCAACAGTTGCTACGGTGGGGTTTGTTTGTTCATATCAGCCATTCAAATAGTCTGCTACTTTTATTAATTTGATTATTAATTTTGTATTTTGTTAAAGAGTAATAATGCTAAGCACATTTTTATGTGTTTATTACCATCTCTATATGTACTTTAGTCAAGTATCTGTTCGAGCCCTTTGCACATTTTTTAATGACTCATTTTCCTAGTATTAAGTTTTTAAAGTTCTTATAGTTTATAGATACAATCTCTATCAGATATGTGTTTTGTAAATGTTTTCTCCTAGACTCTGTCATGTCTTTTTATTTTCTTAACAGCATCTTTCAAAAAGCAAAAAAAGTTAGTGCTGATGAAGTCCAATCCTCCGCACTATAAAAATTTAGGGATTACATTACTCTTTAAGACAGTGTCTTCTAATCTCAAGTCAGAAAGATTTTTCTCCTGTGTTTCTTATACGCATTTTGTTGTTTTGGGTTTTATGTTTAAGCTTATTATTGATTCTGAAGTAATTTTTGTAAAAAGTGTGAGGTACAGATGTCTTAATGTTCTGGCTTTTTTTTTTCCAGCTTTATTGAAGCACATTTGACAAATACAAATTATGTATATTCAAGGTGTATGTGCTGTTTTGATATAAATATACATTGTGAAATGATTTCCCAAATCAAGTTAATTAACACATTCGTTACCTCATATAGTTACTTTAGTATGTGTGTGTTTATGTAGTGAGAATATTTAAGATCTACAGCACGACTTTTTGAGAAGACTATCTCTGATCCATTTGATTTCTTTTACATTTCTGTTGAAAATCCATTGATCACATATGTGTAGGTTTTTGTCTTGAACTCTATAGTCACTTCCATTGATCTATGTCTGTCATGTTGCCAACAATACACTGCCTTGATTACTGTACATTTAGATTGGAAATCAAGTAGCACATTTCTTCTGAATTTTTCTCTTTGAAAATTGTTTTGGTCACTCTATAATATTATCATTATTATTCCACATAAAGTTTAGAGTCTCCTTGTGATTGTCTGCAAAAAAAATCTGGGATTTTAATTGGGATGACTTTGAATCTATGAGCCAATTGGAAAAGAAATAACATATTTACAAAGTTCATTTTCCAAACCAGAAAGCCAATATACAACTTAATTTGTCTACATCTTTTTTTAAAATTTATTAGTATTTAGTAGTTCTTATCATACAGATTTAAATTCACTAAATTTATACCTAACTATTTGAATGGGATTTTGGGGAGAACTGAGGTATTATTTTAAATAATATGGATTTTTCTTTACATTTAAATATTCAATATAAAATTGGATTGCCAATATACAATGGATATGCCAATTGGTAGACAATTTGTTTCTGTACATTGATATTGTTAGATGAACTTTCTAAATTCATTTTTTAGGTATAATAGATTTTTCATAAATTTGGAGAATTTTCTGTAGACATAAGCATGTTATCTATTAATAGAAGCAGTTTTATTTTTTATTTCCAATCTGTTTGATTTGTTTTGTGTTTTTTTCCTTTTCTTCTTGTATGGTTATGACTTCCAGAAGAATGTTGCATAAAAATGATAATAGATCTGTTTGCCCCTTAGTTGATAAAAAACACAGAATTTAATAATTAATTTTATCTTCTTTTAATAAGTTCCTAAGGTAGGAGCTTACATTAATTTGAAAACTTTATTTTCTTTATATAGTCATTTATTCCTATAATTTTTTCTCTAAGAAGTTATTTAGTAGCATCCCACAAATTTGAGGATGTTATACTTTAATTTTCATTGAATTAAACATAATTTATAATTTCTCAAATGAATTCCACTTACATATATGATTTTATTAGAATTATTTTGTTGAATCTATATATACTTTGGAATTTTCCAAATATATACTGTTATTTATTTCCACTTTAATCCCTTTATGCTCGAATAATATACTTTGTGTGATTCCACTTATTTTACATGTGTTTAAGTATGTTTCCCAGCTCAGAATATAACCTATGTCAGTGAATGATCCAGTGCATTTGAAATGAATATATCCAACTGTTGCTATGCGAATTTGTTTATAAATGTCTATTAACATGGGTACCTGCATGACTGATATTTGTATACCTAACCCTGATTTGTACCCCACATCTTTATATTAAAAATCAAAACAAAATTTTTTTAATTAAAAATAAATGTCAATTAACACATGATAGTGTTGCTCAAGTGTTCTATATTTTCATGGACAGTCTGCCTAAAAACTCTATCAAATGTAAACTTATTTACATGGTATGTCTTTTTCTATTCTTTTACTTTTAATCTATGTTTTTCTCAAAAATGGATTTCTTGTAGGCAACTTAATCTAACAATCTCTGCTGTTAATTGGTGTGTTTAGGCCATTTACATTTAATATAATTATTTATGTGGTTGGGTTATTCTCTATTCCTTCTGTTCTCTGTTCTTTCTTATTATTTTCCATTTTTCTGTAAGATGTATTTAGTATTTTCTGTAAACCATTTTATTACACCACAGAAAGAGGCCTTTTTCAGCCATACACTCTACTCCATTTCTCATGAACACTCATTGATCATTCATGGAAAAGAGCTTATGAATGTATACAAACTTTCCTTGTGTCTGGGACTCCCAAGGGTTTTATGCTTTCACACTAGTCCATATTATGTTTTTAGCAAGCCCTTAAAAATTTTAATTGATTTTTTTTAACTTCGTGTAGCATCTAGCATCTATTTCTCCAGTGCTTTGCCACAAGTGAGTCAATACCTGCATCACAACTCTCCTTGGAGGATTCTATATTTTCTTAGATTCCAGACTATTTGGTTGTTCTTCACCTTACTTATCTGATAGATTCAAGAAAAGTTATGATTAGTAACTTACCTATCTCTATTTAGATATTAAGTTGGGAGCAAATCTCTTTCTAACTTTCTATATCCTAAGCATAAGCAGGATTCTCCATAGTCCATACTTTGAGTAGCAGAGTTTTAGAAAAATTCTTCCTCATTAAAGAGAAATATTATTAAAGTAGACAAATATCAGAATGCCTTTTATTGAGTTCTATACTTATTAAGCAATATAGCTTTTCCTAAGATTCTACACAGATACCTGATTCTTAGACTATGTAGATATCTATTTTCTTTTACTACCAATCAGTTTAAGATACATTTTGAGGGAATGACCATAAGGTAATTGCTCATCTTTGTACAAAAACTAGTTACTCACCATGGTAAATTGTGACTTTTGGTTGAATTAAGGAATTCAAAACTTGGCCCTGGACCAATGATGACCTAATCAAATAAAGTCACATCCTTGCTTCACCCTAACTTTTCCCATTACCACACAGCATGTTAACACTACACTTGATTAAGTTTCCAGCACAGTGACTTTTAAGGTGAAATATATGTATCCTACTGGTGACTGATCAATTCAGATATTAATCTGAATTATTAGGAATTATTATTGCTTCTGAACTGATTCTATACAAGGGAATCCTTCTGAGTGCCTCTCCATCTTTCTCCATACACATTCCATATAAACAAAGTATTAGTTAAAATTTACTCAGGCCTTTAATGGTAAAGAAAAGTGTCCTTCTATTCAAACTTTTTTGAGCTTCCCTAACAAGGCGATGCTTTGTTCAGGTTCTTTCAGTTAGGGTAGCTCAGGAAGGCTCCATTTTTGTATTTCTAACTGGGGTTTCAGATGAAAGTACTGACAAAATAAACTACTTTGCATATCAAAAAAGAACAGTGACCTTTTCAAGTGCTCCAAAATACTTTCTTTTTCTGGACAAACTCCCACTGAGTTTCTTATAATCTTAGAATCATTTAAAAATGAAAAATTTAAATGACTGTCCTAATTGTTTTGGTGATAAAAAAAACTTCAGTAAAAGTGATAAATAAGAAGTCAATTCACAGTGGAGAAGATTTTCAATTGGTCAACCTTTCAAATTTATGTAATCTTACAAAATTAAATAATTATTCACTGAACACTTTGTGCTCAGAAATTTTCTGGTTGCTAGGAGAATATATTAAGAAGGCAGAGACTAGACCCTAACCTGAAATAGTTTATTCTATTGTGAAAAAATAAGAAAGACACACCAAACACAAGAGAAAGTAGAATGTAATTAAGATTATGTTGAAGATATAGTAGATATCATGAAGATACAGAAATATAAGGAATTCTCAAAGAACTAATCAGATGTTATGGTGGCTTATGGTTGATTCTCACCTATAGATCTGTTTTCTTTAGTAAGAACAATGTTGTTTCTATTTGATAGTTTCATTGGTCTGATTGATATTTACCTTTTTAAAAAAATATTCTAACCTATAAAATTTTACTGATAATGAAATAAATTTTCACATACACTCTTCACCAAGAATCACCAAATGTTAACATTTCATCTCATTGGCCTGCACATTCTCACATATATACTCTAACTTCTTCTCCCTCCATTTTTTGTCTGTTCCTATTATTTGAGAACAAATTTGAGACATAATAAATATTTAATCAAAAACACTATAGCATATATTTCCCAAGATGAAGGACATTCTTTTTAAAAAATGGTAAAAAATGTATGATATTTAGACAGTTTAAAAACACACACTATTATCTTTTACTATAAATTACATACTGGAATATTGTCAATATTATCTTTTACAGATTATTTTTCTAATCAAATATCCAATATAATGTCTCTTCATTTTATTTTAAACTAATAATTTCTCAATTTCTGGTTGTCTTTCATGAGATTTACCTATTTGAATTATTCAGGCTTTTTTACTGATTTGAATATGTTTAGTTTCAGCATGGATGTTTCAGTTTGCCCCAAATCTCCACAATGAGTAATGCGAAGTCACCATCATAGTCTATATGATAACACCATACAAATTAAGCTTTCAGCCGGGCTCGGTGGCTCAGCCTGTAATCCCGCACCTTGGGAGTCTGAGGTGAGTGGATTGCCTGAGCCTGCGGGTTCGAGACACACCTGGGCAACTTGGTGAGACCTCATCTCTACAATAAATCAAAAAATTAGCTGGGTGTGGTAGCGCGCGCCTGTAATTCCGGCTACTTGGAAGGCTGAGGCGGAAGGATCACCGGAGCACAGCAAGTCGAGGTTGCGGTGGCCGGGAACAGCCACTGCACTCCAGTCTGAGCGACAGAGTGAGATTCCAACTCAAAAAATTAATTAATTAATTAAGCTTTCATAGTCACATTTTAATTAACTAATTAATTAATTGTTTTTTTTTTTTGAGTTGGAGTC
>NW_007259471.1:441681-448741 GCF_000164805.1 Carlito syrichta
AGGCAATCCACTCACCTCAGCCTCCCAAAGGCGCAGGATTACAGGCTGAGCCACCGAGCCCGGCCATAGTCGCATTTTTAAAGTAACTCTTTGACCGAGGGAAACATTCAACTTGGAGATCCAGTTATAATAAAAATATTTCTGGATAAATTGGGAAGATTTGAAGGAAAGCATGAGGGCATTCAAACTGTGGGGAGATTTGACAGTGTACATGAGCATTTTATAAGGTAGTTAAAAGAAAGGCCATATGTACTATATTAGTCCAAAAGAGTATGTAGCCTATAGTTATAATTTGAAAATCGTATTTTCATTCTTTAAGTCAATAATGTAATAAAAGCATTTCTACAATTAATCTTGAAGAAGCTTCAGAAAGAAAATTGCTGGTAACTGTATCAATCAATTCAGATACAAAAGCCAATAGTAAGCAGCAAACTATTAACTAATTTCTTTTCTTTTCTTTTCTTTTTTTTTTGAGTCAGAGTGTCACTCTGTCACCCAGGCTGGAGTGCAGAGGCATGCTCTTGGCCACCTCAGCGTCGACCTGCTGGGCTCAGGTGATCCTTCCACCTCAGCCTTCCAAGTACCCCAAACTACAGGTGTGCACTACCACACCTGGCTAATTTTTTGATATATTGTAGAGACAAGATCTCACCAAGTTGCCCAGGCTGGTGGAACCCTTGGACTCAGGCAATCCTCTTGGCTCGGTTTCCCAAAGTGTTGGGATTACAGGCTTGAGTCACCGAGTCTGGCCCTATTAACTAATTTTTACTTCTGACTATATTGCAGTAACAAGGATAAGACTCAATTTTCTAACATAAACAATTAGGAAATTGGACAAAATATGTGAAACAACTGTTTACCTATATTGGCCAACCAACATCATAGGACTAGGATTTCCCGAAAAAAGGAAAAAAAATATAATAAGCCCCATAAGATCTCCAGCTTCCAACCTGGAAGCAGTTTCCATAATGAGGGTATAAATATGGAAAATATAAACAGAACTCAGTGGCATTGCTGAGTTGAAGAGCTAGCGGTACAAGATCAAGGATATTGAGAATGTAGGAATATGTAAAGCAGAATTAGGGATAATAAGGAGCTATGCGGAAAAAAAGTCCAAAAATCTGTAGAGGTATCCTTTGTCAATGCATAATTCAAAAATCTTACAAAGCTGGGCAATAAATAATCAGAGAGTTGCAAGCTAAGCAATTCGCAGAGCTCATATAAATGGGAACTAATTTTTGTGCAACCAGCCAGAGCAGAGAGACCTGTGTGATCCCACAAACATTTAGTGAAGATAATACAGCTAAAGTATGCCTGGAATAAAGACTGACCTAGAACTTTCTTAGTGTGAAGCAGGATCACCATGCACCAGTTTTTAATCTACTAGCACGGGTATGATAACATGGAAATCTCACACAACAAGTTAATCAAAGCAATTTTATTTCTCACTAATAGGCAGCAAGACAATAAAAGCTTAGGGTTTAATGGTTAACTGTACTTCCAAGGCTCAAGATAGCTTCCCAGGGTAGATAGAGTCTCATCTGTGCATGCTCCATGTCATACCATAGAAGAGCAACCCTGAAGACACTCAGCTCTGGATTATACACCCCAGGAGTGGGGTCAGTTAGATCACTGGGCTAAAGTATTGCAGGGCATTCTATCCTAGGACAGATGAGAACAGAGTGTAAGCTATTCTGAACAGTTTCTCCATGATTCAGGATGTTGCATTCCCATAACATACTGCAGTTATTCTGATAACTACAAGTGAGAAAGAGGGGAAGAGCTGGGTTGTGATGGACACCAAGGGAACATCTTAGAACATCTAAGTTCTGCATCTTAGAAAATATTAAAAACAGGCATTAGGTCGATTGAACCAATCCACAAGTAATTTGTTTTGGCCAAACAAAATCCAACACCTTTCAAAGAATATGAAAAAATTTAAACTATCAACAATATAGCCTTCACAATGTCCAGTATCACAATAAAAAATGACTATATATGTCAAGATGTAAGAAAACATGACCCATAAAGTCCAGATATCAAATTTTCCCAACTTAACCTATAGATTTAATGCAATTTTAATCAAATTCTTAGAAGAATTTCTAGAAATGTAGGCAAACTGACCCTAAAATTGATTTGGAAATGTTGAGCTACAAGAACATCAATGGAAATTTTGCAAAGAAAGAATAAATGTAGAGGACTTACTGTACCTGGTTTTAAGATTTGTACAAATATATTACCATCATTATGCTCAGAGCTTTAAGCTCTTAACAAATATATAAGACATTCAATTCCATTGTTAAAAAACTAAGATAGTTATCAAATCTTTACTTATGTTTTAAATTATTCTTCCATTATTCACTCAAGACAAAATAATGAACAGCTATTTCTAAATTGTGTGTTTCTTCCATTTTGCCAGAACCTAAATGAGAACAGTGTAGTCAGAAAATACAGTGAGAAAAAAGAAAAGCAAAACAAAATAAAGTGATAATTTAAATAATTGGTACAATAGAGAATGAAAGAATAAAATATTTAATTAAGATAAATATTTTACATAATAAAAATTACACTTCCAAAGTGGTATTTTGGACACCATAAAATCTTAAATCTTTCTTTCACCTTTTTCAAACTCATATCTTAGCATTGCCCTGTTTATGTTTTATATTGAAATAAAATTAATCTATTATTTATTCATAGAATTTTCTTCCCATTTTTCCACTCATCTGATTTTCTTAATTTTCTCTACCTTAAATGCCTTTCTCTCATCTCTGTGTGTCCAAATTCAACTTAGTCTACAAGGCTTAGTATAAATACTTTCTGCTCCATGGAATCTTGCAGACTACCCATCTAGAAGTATTCTCACTTTTTCTGAGTTTTCCCCACACCTATTTTTTTATCTGGGTTTTATGAATATCTTCTTCATTGTATTAAGAGCATGCTATATTACAGATGTGCATATGTCTTGCCTTTCCTGGCAGAAATTTTTAGGATAAGAAAAATTTGTCTTAAATTATCCTAAGAAAATCGGATAAAGAAAATATATGGTCTTGCCTTTAAAACAGAAGTACAATGAGGGAAATCAACCCTACATCTCATCTGAAAGTAAACTATCACCATCAGCTCAGGGTTTATATTAAATTTACCTTTTTGCACCTCATAGTCCCTTGCTTATAATCTTGCCTAGAATACACATTCAAAGACTTTTTTGGATGGATGAATGAAATGAGTGAATAAGTGAACTAAGTGGGTTGACTCCCCAATCACATAATTTTGTAATTGCTTGACAATTTTCAAAACTATTTTAGGATATGTTACTCCTAATAGAGCAGACTGTAGTATGACAGACAAGTTCTCCTATCAAGAACAATTAGGAAATAAACATTTAAAAATTAAACCACTTGGACATAGTAGACATCTACAGAACGCTTCACCCAGCAACCACAGAATATAAAACTCTTCTCATATGCACATGAAACATATTATAAGATTGACCACATGTTTGGTCACAAAGCAAGTCTTAATAGAGTCCAAAAAATTTAAAATCATACCTAGCATCTTCTCTAAACACAGAACAATAAAAATAGAAATCAATACCAAGAAGAACTTTCAAAACTACACAAATACATAGCAACTAAACAACTTGCTTCTGAATAATTTTGGGGTAAACAACAAAACATAACAGAATTTTTTAAAATTATTTGAAACAAGTAAAAATAGATACAACATAATAAAACCTATGGAATGTTGCAAAGCACCATTAAGAGGAAAGTTTGTAATACTAAATGCTCACATTAAGAAGGTCAAAATATCTTAAATAAACAACTTAACATCTTACCTAAGAGAAACAAAAACAAGAATAAAGTAAAACCAAAGCACAAAGAAGAAAAAAATAACCAAAATCAAAATGTAATTAAATAAAATTTAATCCCTCAAAAAACATGCAAATTATAAACAAAGGGTTAAAGCTGGTTTTTCGAAAAAATAAACAAAATTGATAGACCACTGGTCAGATTACAAAAAGAGGGAGAATATCTAAATAAGTACAATCAGAAATGAACAAACAAAAGAAAAAACATTGCAGCTGGTCCCAAAGAAATGCAAAGGATTCTCAGAGATTACTTTACCCATCTGTATGCATAGAAATTGGAAAATCTAGAGAAAATTAATAAATTTTTGGAAACACACAGCCTCCTAAAGATTGAAACAGAAAGAAATTGAAACTCTTAACAGACCAATAGCAAGTTGCAAAATTAAGTAATAATAATAATTTTTTTTAAACCCTACCAATCAAAAAAGTTCTGGACCAAAAGGTTTCACAGCCAAATTCTGCCAGTTGTACAAAGAAAAGCTGGTACACCAAGCCTACTGAAACTATTTCAAAAAATTGAGGAGCAGAGATTCCTTCCTAACTCATTCTAAGAAGCCATTATCATCCTGATGCCAAAATAGACAATAGATAAATACAATTAATTGCCAAAATCCTCCAAAGAACATGAAAGGGAGGCACAAAAACAGAAATTATTTATAGAAACTGTGTTTATTCTTACATGGTTAAACATCAGTCGTCTTCAAAATACTTTCTGTTTGGTGCAATACACCTATTGAGACACTTCTTTCACTGCTCAAAACAGTTTCTGAACTTGTCAACTTTAATGCCTTTCAGTGCTTCTGTCATTTTTTCCACCTATTCCTCATCAGTAAAACATTTCCCCATGAGGACTTTTTTTTCCATTTGGGGAAAGAAAGTCACTCAGGGCAAGATCAAGTGACTAGGGAGAGTAGGCCATGGATTCATGCCATTTTTGGTCAAAAACTGCTAAACATTCAATGCCACATGGGCAGGTGTGCTCATAAATCACTCATCATGAAATGGGCAAATTTGTTGAAAGAATTTTAATAATAATAATTCACTGAAGCTGAACACAACCTCTCACAGCAACACCAGCTGGTACTCTGATGGCAGTGGGTTCCTAGAGCATTTACCTAGTAGGAAAAGCCTGCACTAGCAGGGGCCCACCCTACAACAGATATTCCAATTCTTTTGGTCCTCCCTCATAAATGTAAAGATTCTCGACTAAATATCAGTAAGTTGCATCCATCAGCACATCAGAAAGAGTATACACCATGATCATGTTGGCAAGGTTGGTTTAACATATATGAATCAATAAATGTGATTCATCACATAAACAGAATTTTTTTTAAAGAATGACATGATCTTCTCAATAGATGCAGAAGAAGTATTGGATAAAATTCAACAATGCTTCATGATAAAACCCCTCAGTTATCTAGGTTTTAAGAGAACATACCTTCAAGTAATGAGCCATTTCTGAGAAACTCACAGCCAACATCATACTAAATTGGAAAAAGCTGGAATCAATCCTCCTAAGAACTGGAATAAAACAAGGATGTCTACTCCTACCACTTCCATTTAACATTGTACTGGCTGTCCTAGCTAGAGCAATCAGACAAGAGAAAGAAATAAAAGGTATGCAAACAGAAAAAGAGGAAGTAAATTATCTCTTCACAAACAATATGATTCTATATCTAGAAAACTCTACAGATTCCACCAAATACACCTAGGCCTGATAACTGACTTCAGTAAAGTCTCATGATAAAAAATTATAATTCAAACATCAGTAGAACTTCAATACACCAACAACAAACTGAGAATCAAATCAAGAGCATAATTCCATTAATAATAGCCACAAATAAAAAACATAAAATACCTGAGAATACATTTAACTACGGAGGTGAAATATCTCTAAAACAAGAACTGTAAAACACAGCTGAAAGAAATAAAAGGTGATGCAAACAAATAAAAAAGTCATTTCATGTTCATGGATTAGAATTTAATGTCAGAGTTCTGGTAACATGGCGACAGTATAGACGGGATTGTGAGATTCTCCAAAAGTGAGTTCCCAAAAAGACTCTTATGTGCCTTCCCCCAACCCCCTGCCCACCACCAGCCACACCAGTTCAAGGCCTGGAGACCCTCAGACCCATGCAAGGCAAGCCATTGAGGCCTCTTGGCTGCTACTGCTCCACCATAGGCAGCCCTGGGCCCTGGCTGTGTGGAGATCCCAACTCCCTCCCCAGCTACAATGTCTCACCCAGTCCCAAATCAATGGCCGCCACCTGTAGAGGCCTTTGGATACCACCTTGTGGAGATCTGGGTTCCCTTGCTGGCTACACTGATCCACCCAGCTCTCAACTGCTGTAAGCTCCCTCCCTGACTGGGCACCCAGTCTGGCAGGCCTGGTGTTCACTCCTCAGAATTCCAACTCCCTGCCCTGGGTTCTGGGGCCCCTGCCCAGCCCTATTTAAAGCTGCCATCACCCAGGGAGGCTCTAGGCACCCACCCCTCAGAGATACCATCTCCATTCCTGGCTGAAGTGTCCTGTGTAGGGCCCAAAGCCACTGTCACCACACACCACCCACCCTTTGGAGCTCCAGTCCCCGCTCTGACTGAGGCATCCAGCTTGGGAACCCATGGTTGTGTAAGGGAACAGTATATCTTAAGGAGGTGCTGATCAGCCACTCTCAGCTCTCAGCTCCAGGAGAGGGAATTCCCAGCTCCCTCCTCCACCCCAGGCCACTGGCAACACACCAGATCCAGCACCCAACTGTATTGCTGATCCCTGGTGCCTGATGTGGGAGACACACCACCACAGCCCATCATAGTGGATTGCCCACGGACCCAAACAAGTGGGGAGAAAGGACAGATGGAGAAAAATGATCCAGGAGAGAGGAGTTGCCCACCTCGGCCATTTTCCAGGCAGATATTTGCATTTCTCCACCCATCTATGAGCAGCCTCCACCTTGGTTTCTAAGGTAACATCTCTAAACAGGAGACCAAAGGCCCTTACCTATACTGAATCAGATACAGTAAACACAGCCCTGTCACAGACCTCTCAGGCAGCAAGCCAAGGGAACCAACCCAAGCTTAGAGTAAATCTATCTGCCTGCAATGAAAGCAAAAGGGAGAGGCTAGAGATCAGCGCTGAAGAGACTTTAGACACTCAGGAAAGATTCCAGAGTTAGTCTGGGTTTTATGATTTGG